>NC_139848.1:8213272-8505772 GCF_963691815.1 Echiichthys vipera | reverse complement strand
AGCATGCAATAAAAACTGGGTCTTGTTTTAATACACATTAAATGTACCATTAAACACACTTTGTATTGAAATATGTATATACAATTATTTGGCAAATTACTTGTTTTTGTGTAATATAGGCAACTATATGTGATGGCAGGTGGGACAGCGTAATGGGAAGATTATTATCATGAAGAGATTCTTAAATGTTATGAATTAAAATGTCCACTAGATGGCATTAAAACATTTTAATACTAACTCATTTTAAAGCCTTTCTTAGAAGAAACTTGGAAGTGCTTCCCTCACATAGTTTCCACAAACTTTGCACTAAAGGTCCTCAGAGTTCATCGCATTTCAACTTTAGGCACTGTATGCATAAGCTACACAATTCTTAACATGCTCACTCACTCACTCACTCACACACACGCACACACACACACACACACACACACACACACACACACACACACACACACACACACACACACACACACACACATATGCAACCAATATGACTCTCCCTGCCTCGCTTCTGGAACTTGAGTGTTCCTCCGCTGAGCTGTTTTTCTATTTATAGCTGTAGAGCTCCGGCTGTGTCTAAAATGCCTGCTGTCTCATTCTGTTTTGCTCCCTCGCTGTGTGACAGATTTCAGAGGGGAGTTGGGGGCAGTGAGAGGTCCTCCGGTTTAAATCACTTTGCTTTTCAGGGGCCCGGAGTCATATACACATCCTTAGATGACAAGGATTTGTTTTCATAAAGGGTGGTGAGACAGGCAGTCACAAAAGAATCGCCTTTGACAAGAATTTGTAGAGTTTGTCTGTCATTTGTCTCATAAACAGATGTTTAAATGATGCTAGAGCCATTAGAAAGTATAGTGTATCTGCATCCGTGTCACTTGAGTATCTGTCTTAGCATGACTTCATTTCTAATCCTTACACCCTACTGACCTCTTGACCCTTCAAAGAAACTCACAGCAGATGTCTGACTCCTTGGTGTGTCACTTTAATCAATTTGCATGTCTTGTTGTACTGAAATAAGAGCCAAAGTTGTATCAGTCTTCCTTTGGAAATGGTTCCAAAGGCAAGTCCAATTGAGTTCTGTGTTGGCCAGTTGTTTGAGACCAAGTTTGCTCCCAGCAGATAATGGTGACTCCTGCCAGCCCGGTTAAGAGGAGATAAGATGCTGGGGAAAAGCTGTGTGCGGGCGGGTGTCATTATGGGAAATCAAAGGAAATAGTGAGACTTGCTTAATCGTGAAAGATTGATGTGTCGTCCTAGTTCTGTTTGCCTCCCACCTCCTCTCTCTTATAGAAAATCATTTTTACAACCAAAAAAAAGTTCTTGAAAATAATTTTTTAAGCCATACTTTAGGCTGCAGTATGAATGAGCTGGAAGGAAAAAAGTTTACTCATGACTAAAGGGGTTCATGTGCCAAAGGGCTCATGTGACGCATGTATCGTCAACCATCCATAAGCCAACTCCGTTATGTAGAGACCAAGCGGCGAACTCTGGGGGCTCAAAAAATGAAGCCAACACGGCTGTGCTAAAAACATGTAGTTCCTTGAATGGCCACATGAGGCTGGCTCCATAAGCGAGTCAATCCCCATAAATCCTCATGTTGAAATGTCCAACTTTAAAACATGTTCACAGCCTGGTACAAATAAATGGTTTTGGGCTCTATAGCTAATTCCCCCGTCTGTAATAACTTGTACAGACCACTTTGAGTGCTTTAGGCTGCTTTCTGCTTGCTTTGGCTCCATCCATGCTCCACCTCATTTTTGGATTAGCCAGGAGCTCCTGTAGAAAGCGTCATTCACTGTCAACGTGGCGACTGCTGGAGCCACCAAGAGCCACCTACTTTGAGCTTCATTCAGGTTTTGCAGAATGGATGAGTCACAGAGCTCAACATTTGGTGGTTGCGGCTTCTCAAATGTGAAGATTAACTGCTTTTCCACATCAGTTTGTGCTCTTTGCTGTATTCCACTTGGCAACCTAAATGTGCTCGGCAGATTTCAAGACATCGATTAGATGTATATCTTGTGTGCAATGTTGACTTTGAATCAAGCTCATGTTGGCTGAAAATTTAAAAAAGTGTCCTCTACTGGGGAGCTGAATAAGTTTGATAGAAAAATGCCCTCCATAGTTTGATGCTTTGTATTGACTTTGGTCGGAAACATAAAGAGTCATCCTCTGGCAGGTTTTTGAGATAGAACTCGAGTTTAATGGAAAAAAATCCGTAAAACTGCATGGACTTGTCTGTTAAAATCTAGTTTTACACAGCAGTTTGAAAGATGACACTGATTCTGGTGCCCTCGGCTCCTCCAGCAGGTCAGTTCAAAGGAGGAGTCAACATGTCAGAGAACAAATTACTGCGTGCTTTCAGTCAAAGTCTTTGGAAGGGCAAAGCTGGACCTGTCCAAAAAACATGGGCTTTGATCCCAGGTCGGTCCTTCAAAGTAAAATCAAGCTGGCGTGATCTTGTTTTTACTTCATTCAGCATACGATGGAGATTAGAAAGAAAGGGAGGGGGATGCCATGATGTCTATAAAAATTAGGCAATAAAAGTGAAGAATGGACAGACGGAAGCTTCTGCAAAGAAAAATAAAACCAGGCAGAAAAGGGATGGATGGGAGAGGAAGTTGGGGGGTCACTCAGTCAGTAGCCACCCCTCTTGCAGTAGGAGCCCCGGGGCCTCAGCATGAAGCTCTGACCTGGAATTCCAAATAAATAATTCGCTAAACCTCACCGCTGAAGGATAAGAGCATAGGGGAGGGGGGTGCACCAGGCAAAAATGCACAATTACTTAAACAAAGCTTATTTAAACTAGTTTTCCAAGTATTTAAGGGTCTATTGGCTCAATAGACACTTGATTCTGCACACTCACAGGTATTAAGTCTCTCAAAGCTCCCAGAGTAGCCCAAATCCTGCATGTGTGAGCAGGAACGTTCAGTTAATCCTGACCAAATACAGCATGAACCAGTTTTATTCAGTAATGAATAGGCATGCAAAGGGAGGCATGACACTCAGGTCGAAAGCTCTGCAGTATATCCAAGTAATTAATATAGAGTGAAAGAGAGACCGGGCTACTATCATGAGTAAAATAGGAACGACTTTATGTAAAACTAAGAAGGAACACAAGATGTCCTGTTCACAGACCCAAGATTCAGATAAAAACTGCGGTTTGATAAAAATCAAAAAACAAAATTGGATTTTATTCCTTTGGGCTCATGTTTTTCAGGGACAGGAAATGAACATTCAGTGTCCTCTTGATATTCCTTATTAAGATTGTTACACACACACATACACACACTCACTGTAACACAGACCTATATCCATCACCCTGAGTCAAAATGTCAGGATGGAAGAACTCTCTCGACTGATACCATACTAGATAGCATTTAAGGATGAAAGTTAACTGATGGACTAATACTGCTCATATTTTACAGTATTGAGTATTATAACATTATGCATGGATATTTGTTGCAACGAAGTCGGACGGAACAAGAAACAAGGTCTTCCTGGATGGTATGTACCTGAACAGTGATGAATATCCCAGGTCAACTCCCATTAAAAAGCGTGTTCAAACCAAACATGAAGATAATTTTGTGTGACTTGCACAATTACAGTCGCTTTTTTTGTGTATTTTGCAAATACACGCCCTTGGGTTAATTACAATACAACGACAGTGCTATCTTGGATCATAGTAAAGTTAAACCATCAGAACCTGCCATGTCCTCCTGTGGCATCACTCACTTCTCCAAGCCCTGTCCTTTTTTACTCCTGTCCTGGGTCGGGGTGCCCACAGCCAACGACAATAAGTTCGTGTTTCTAATGACGTCAGGAGTATCTCAACGCCGACATGTTTTCCCACAAATTTTACGCTCAAGTTGAAACATTTCCACTGAGCATGTATTCACATCTTCGCATTGACTTTGTTTGTAATCGTGCCACGCAAAAAAACCCAACTTTGAACACACCTTAAAGAGATACTTTCGGCGGATTTTGGCAGATCTACGATGCTTCTTTCCGCAGGGACTTAAAACAGATCAGTCCACATTCTTCATTTCTACTAAGGTCAGTGCTATCAAGACCATTTTGTTTAGGTAAATATCACAAATTCAAATGTTGGTGTGCCGTTATCCTTTGATAGAGCACCTGAGACAATGTGCAATAAGTATGTTTTTATTGCTTATCTGATATTGATAAAAAAATAAACTTGTTACTTTGCATTTCTTACCAAATGTATGGGAGGTCATTTAGATGCACAACATTAAAAAAAAAACTTAAAATTCTGAGGTCACTAAATGTAGTCATCCTTCATTTCCATCTTCCTGTTACTGTTCCAAGATTAGACCGGTGTGTTGGAGATGTCGTGAAACATTTTCACCCAATGCGAGTATCATATCACCAGAGTTAACTCTGACTGAGACGAATACATAAATGGGAAGTTGTAAACTTAACACACCATGGCAGATGCGAGAGGATCTTATCCACGCTTTCCCTCTGGCCTGTGACAAACCATATTAGAGGGAACATTAGCGGACACAGGGGTCACTGTAATGCACACACACAAATACACAGGGGGATGGCCATTTTTGCCTTCAAGACTGAAAAGTGCGCAATTAGATCATCCACCCACTGCCTTCGGATTCTCTCCCACACACACGAAAACACATTCATACACGTTAAAAAAGTAACATAACACTGTTGCTTTCTCACTGGTGGAGAGGTTTAATCCACACCAGACAGAGAGATTCTGGCTACGGAAATGAATGTTTACTTTTCAGCCGTCTCTATTTCAAACTGCTCTCTTTTTTTCCCCCCTTTCATTGTTGAGAAAACATCCCAAAGGAGATGTGAGATTGCTAAACCAAAAACACTGCCAAACAAACCCCGCTGCTTCATATGGTTCTTTTCAGTGGAATACCATGCAATAAAAAACCTATTGTGTTTCTGTGCACAAATGAGAAGAAGCTTAACATATTCTTTCACACACATTATCCAGTAAGGTGGTGTCTCTGGTACTACTTACATGTCATTGAAAGCAAATGTTGTCATATGTTATTGGCCTCTAAAATACATTTCAAACTGTGCTCTGCTATGTTAGTTTGTCTTTGGCAAAAAAGGGATATTGCTTTACAGCACAAAGCAAGAAAAAAGTGCTGTTCTGTGCTCAAAACAAACTGAGTTTAAAGACCTTTTGAGTAATCTGTGATTCGGGGAAAGCGATTATAAAAATGTGTCCTCTTTTACAGAACTTACACAGTATGTAGTGTATCCATGCTGTACCAAATAAATGCTTTGATGTAGTGTACTTGTACCAAAAGTGCTCGTATCTCAGAAAACTCAGTAATGGCCGACCCAAATTCCCACTGTAAAAAAAAAATGCCATAGTCCAATACGCCACCATTCATATGCCATATTAATTAGAGATTGTTTAACATTAAATAACAGAGGCGGAAGTCGAACTTCGGAAAACCTGATCTGATTCGAGCCCAAGAGAATTTTGAGAAATTACAGCCGCCTGGTTTAGCCCGATTCAACCCGCCATGTTCCGGCAGAGAATCCACAGTAGCCCAGAAGGGACAAACCAACACTGGCTTTAGAGATGGCCTTCTTTACGCTTCGAAAGGGAGAGGAGAGCGAGGGGTTTTCAGTTGGTTGCAACCTGCAACTTCACCACTAGATGCCTCTGTATCCCACATACTCAGTAATTCTATACTACTGTTAGGTAGCCACAATAGGTGCACCAGTAGGTATCTGCTGCAGAAGACGCAACTACTTCAACTGAAAGAGTGTGTATAATATTACTCTGTGTCTGTACGACTTAGTGTTTCTGTTAATCAGTCTGGTCTGTGACCTTGTACAACCAGACCCATTAAACTTAATAAGGACCATAATCAAACTACAGTCAGTGCAGACCCATGTTCATAAGTCCAGAGCTTTTCCCAGGAGGGGAACTGTACTGGGACATGCTGCAGACATCATCTATACCATGGTTACCAGGTTCAAGGAGAAACATATAAGTGAACTGTGTAATCATTTAGATCCACAGCATTAAATAAAAACTTAAAATAATTCTGGGGTCACTAAATGTAGTCATCCTTTTATATTCATTACCATCATTACCACCACCACCACCACATTTCTAACAACTGCGTGTGATCAGTTGTCACAAAAAGATCAAATCATCTTGTGACATTTCTAACAACTGCGTGTAATCAAAGCATGAGTTTGTGCTCCAAGAAAGATCCTGTAAAGACAAGAATAGAGGCAACAATGAACAGATCCGAATCAGAAACTACAGCCGTAAGCCAAGAAAGCCAACCTGTACTCCCTCACAGTTTTAGTGTTTTGACAGAGGCTCTTGCAACAGCGTGATGACATCCTATATTTGAATCCTGACTCTACATTGCGGTCCACTCACTCTGCACACTTGCTGCAGTGATACTGTTTGGTTAAACCAAAAGAAAAATGAATCTCTAGAATTGTGAGAGTTTGCAAATCCTTGGCTGAACGGCCAAGGCATGCTTGTATTTTCATACGAGCATTCCAAAGACGTCGAACCGTCAAGGTCTTGCTCCTCCAACGCAGCCTCCTCACTTTGAGGGAACTTAGGGAGGAAATAAGGGAGTAAAGGCAAAATGGATAGCTGTTAGGTTCACAAGTTTAAGCCTATCTGTTTCCTAGAGCAAACAAAATGTATCGTGTTTTCTGAGAACAAGGGGAAACATTTGGAAAAAATCTGAATTTTGTATCAGTGGAGGAATATGAACTTTGTGGCAATGAGGGGAACATGAATATAGGGGAGAAGGACTCTGTAGTATTGTAGCAATGCTGTTGTATTTTCTCACTGTGATACACTAATAATATTGCCTAAAACTATAGCCTTTCTTTAGAGAAGAGCTTATATTATCAATCGATTAGTCAGTCGGCAGAAAATCAATCAGCGACATTTGTTTAAATGTGTTAATTGATTAAACTATTAAAGGTCCCATGTATAAAAAGTGAAAAAAACAAGTCTTTTTTTTATTGTAGAGGAGGTTTAGTTGATTTATAAATACTGTGGAAGTATCAAAGCTTATCAATCCACAGACAAATGCACACAGCCCGTATTCAGGAACTGTGTCTTTAAACGAGCCGTTTACTTCAGTATAGTTGTGATGTCACAAATATACTACATTTAGGTAGAAAGTGCCGTCACAGTCATTCCCCGGCTGACGTTGAGAGCATAGATGAGGGAGAGCCAGAAACGCTGACCAATCAGAGCATAATATCTCCCCTTTAAGTTATTCCTCAAGAGAAATTGACAAAAACTTTCCGATTCCTCTCAAATATTCTTAAAAAAAACTATATTCTGATATTTTATAAACTAAACAATCAGTTAAGTTGTTCGTATTGTAGTCAGTAAAGGCTATTCTGATTAGCAGAGATTTAGAGACAATATTACGCCAGCAGCCTGAAAATGCTTTTACACGATGAGTAAGCTTCCAGAACAAATCTTAATTCGATATTTCTCATACCATGTGGGGGATTCTATCGAAAATATATATCACAGGAAATTTTACCCTCTAGCCAACAAACTGTCTCCAGTTGATTTGCGATTCTAGTGATAGTTGTTTAGTTATTAACACTGCAGAATGTTCCCTTTAAAGGAAATATTTTCACTCTTTCTTTACAGTCAGCATATCCCCAAAGTCATTTAGGATGATCCTCTGGGCATCATGAATGTCTCTACCAAATGTGCTAATCCATCCAGTGGATGTTGAGATAGCTCAGGCTGGTCCAAAGTGGTGGACTCGCTGACTGACTGAGTGCTATATAGAGCTGTGAGCATGGCTAAAAAAACATATTTAGTGATCCTAAGAAAGCAAACAATAGACCAATCGCAAAGTATGTTTCTCTAGTTGCTCTCTGTGCTCATGGGGGCATCTAGGGAATTCTCAGAATGACAACAACACGAGAGGCAACCGTAATTCTAAATATTCCAAATGAAAACTCCAGTCAAACACCGACTCTAAAACAAACTCAAATTTCTCCACGCCATGTGCAAGAGTGATTCCAATGTTCTCTGCTGCTGAAAACACTCAAACAATTCCTCCAACATTAAATTCATCTCTCCTAGGAAATAGAAAATATCATGTGGTCATCTTCAAAATTCCCACCTGTCATGACCAGGGTTAATTTACAAATTAAATAGAAAAGTGGGACACTGAAATGACCAGTGTGGGTGTCACTAAAAAAATCAAGACAGATCAAGTTAAGGATTTTGTACACTAATAGCATCTCTTTAGCCTTTATAACTACATAACCTTACTTAACTGGATTACTCGAAGCCAAAGCAGGCAGACACGTTTTTTCCTTTTCTTCACTTTTCCTCTATCTCCACTATGTGTTAGTACCTATAGTGTTCTGATTGTGCTTCTGAATGCATGCAGATTACATAGCTCAACGAACCATTCCTCTGCCAAAAATCATTTTAGAGGTCCTATGTGGTAAAAAGTAAGATTTCCATGTCTTTTGTATTTTAAAGCATGTCAAGTTGCGATATAAATATTGTGAAAGGATCAAAACGCCCAATCCACAGAGAAATGCACACAGCTCATATTCAGAAACTGTTCCTTTTTAAATGAGCCGTCAGGACTTCTGTGGAGTTGTGATGTCACAACTATATTATATGGCAACTATACAGCGATGCTACACTGCAATGACAGTGCAGAGACGCTGAAAGTGCAGATGCAGAAGACCAGGAAACACTGACCAATCAGAGCAGGCTGGGCTTTTCAGGAGGGGGTCGTAGGGCGCACTCACACTGTCCATCCGTACCGTACCCAAGCACGTTTCACGGGTAAAGTCTAGTTTGTTTGACCAGTGAGAGTGCAACCGTACCGCATCTAGGCGCGGTACACTTGCCGTACACGGACTGTTTGCAACAGGTGGGCTTTTGTAAAGCACGTTTGCACATGTACGAGCACGAGCGTGCGCACGTGTATGAGCACATGCACAAGGCCTACGGCGGTTCTGACGTCATTTTATGTGCGCCTGTTTGGACATAGAAAAAAAAAGGAGGGACCATGCGCGGACATTTAAAACAAGGGCTGTGAAAGGTGCACGTTGGTGTGATGGAGAGGTGGAGTGTTTACTGCAGATTTGGTCGGATGAAAATATTCAAAAAAAGTCGGACAAGACGCACAAAAACTCAATCAATGCGTGTGACGCGTTACGGCGTGATGACGTATAGGCAGGCAAGAAGCATTCACGCGAGGCCCAGGTAGTGTGAGTACAAACGGGCCTGGGGCGCGGGGGGAGAAGGAAGGGGGGACAAGTACCCTAAAGCATGGGGCACGGTACGGACGGACAGTGTGAGTGCGCCCTTAAAGAGACAGGGGCTAAAACAAAGTATTTCAGACAGAGGGTGAATAAAGGTATATTCAGACGGACAGTATGAGACGATTAAAAAAAATGTAAGTATAAACATTAAGCTGATAATGAGCATAATAGACACCCTTTAAATGTGGAGGTCTCATTTTAGAATAATTTTCTATACTTAGCCTTCTCAAGCATTAGGGTAAGTGGCTCTAAATATAGACTGTACAATGTCAACAATCTGGCGCCCCATAAACAACCAGGATTAAATTAGCAGACCACTGTTTCCTCTCATAGCCCTTGTGCATGCACGTGTGTGTAAGAGTATATGAGTGAGGTATTGTCGGGAAGGCAGAATGACCGTTCAGTGTATGTTTTGCACGCTAAAGTTGCCTGTAAAAACCTACACTGTTTTTATACTTGAGCTATTTTGCAAGAGCATGTTTATTTGACACCCAACTTTAGAGTCAATCACTCCACAATAAGAACCACTTCCAGTCGCTGACCCTCTCAGACCCTCCTGCTGTAATAACACAGAGTGTACTTTCTGAAGATTTTTAAAACTTCTTTGGCGTCATTGTTCTTTCAACATCAACAACCTGACCATGGAAAAATAGCTATTAAGCAATCATGGCTAATATAACTGTCAGACGTTGCTTTTTGTGTAAACCATGACATCTTTACTTTGTGCCTGCCTCTCCCTTCCTCCCTCTCTCTCTCTCTCTCTCTCTCTCTCTCTCTCTCTCTGCCTCTCTGTCTGAAGCTCCATCCTTAAAAAGGCATAGCACGAGACTTATCTGCACAGGTTGCCCTCCACACACACTCTCACTCACTCACTCACTCACTCAGTGGGACATATGCAAATCATTTAAAGTGGGATTTCACCCAGAGAGAAAGTTTGGACATAGATTGTGATACAGTACATAACCTTACACCTACACGTCAAACCTGTCTATCTATTTTGATAAAAATTCAGACAATGTAAGACGTCCTATCCCTTTTAATCTAAGAACAGTTACAGTAGTGCATTTCCAGCCTGCATGCATAATTGGATGTCATTCATTTGAGGACATAATGAAAATGAACTTGCAGGAACTTCATTTTCTTAATAGTTATTTTACAATCACCTGGTAATGGAGCAATTTGACAGCCAAACAATGAGCACAAACAGGGATAATTAGAGAACAGACGAGGATAAAGTGCCCAATGCCCTGGGGTCAGTTTGCCTTGAGGATTTTTTTTTAAGTTAGTAGCAATATAATCAAAATTTTTTCTTTTGGTCCTTAAAGGTCCCATATTGTCAAATGTGAGATATCATGTCTGATTTTATTATAAAAAGGGCTGAGGTGCTGTACAAATACTGTGAAAGTATCAAAAGACTAAATCCACAGAGAAATGCAAACAGCCTGTATTTAAAAAACTGTGACTTTAAACGAGCCGTCAGGACCTCTGTACGGTTATGGTGTCACAAATATACTATACTGTAAAGAGGTAGAAAGTGCAGCTACAGACTTTCCCCGGCTGTAACGATGGTGCAGAGAAGCCAAGAGTGCATTTGCGGAGGAAACGCAAACTCTGACCAATCAGAGCAGGCTGGGCTTTTTTGCGAGTGGTTCTTAAAGAGATAGGCACTAAAACGGAGTGTTTCAGACAGATTGTATGAGAAGAAAAAAAGTGTTTAAGTTTAAGCCCAAAATACAAGTGTGAACCTGAAAATGGTTACAATATGGGACCTTTAATTAATTTATGTGACATGCTCATTCAGTTTGAAATTAAAAGTGCATTGCAAATGAATGAATCTAAAATATGCCCCACTCAGTACATTCCCAACATTAAGCCTTTGTTTACACTTCATTTCAGGATTTTACTTCACACCAAAGTATGTGAAACTGCCCAGTAGAGCGGCAACACTTCTTGGCTGAGTATTTTTACAAACACTCAGAGGTGCAATAACTTCATGGTCCAGATTGTGCTAATGACTCCTAACTGATGGCCCCATGTTATCCTCGGTGGGCCATAGCAGGGGTTGTCAGGGGGGGACAGCATGGAAAACGGAGCTGCAGTGGTGGGAACCTCTGCTGAGTGAGAGCTTCTTGACATCTCGTAGAGGAAGCGAGGGAGGAGAAGAGAATGCAGGGATGCGTGTGTGTGTGTGCAAGTAACAGAGAGTGATGCTAGAGCTGCTCGTTGTAATAGGAAATGATGGGAGAGAGCTGTTTGAGGGCTGACCCTGTGACCACTTGCAATCGTGAGAACCGAGTGCCGGGCCATGTGTCCTTAAGTCCCTCACATCAGCAGGCACAGACGCTGCTGCACGAACACACACACGTTTACACTCAGTGTGTAAAGACAAGCAAAATACATAATGGTAGAGAGAGAGTCCACACAAGAAGCAGGAACATTATCATACCTTCTCACCAGTGCATGTGGACTCGCGCCAACTATGCAGCCTATAAAGCTCCCCCCTGCTAAAAGTAAGTCGCCCAAGTATGTTTTGGTAAGGATTTTATACGCTGCCTTCCCCTTACTCACACTCAATTTAAAGCCTATTTGAAGACAAAGGCCCAACCAGCCCAATGACGACACAAAAAAGGGATTTAGAGGGGGGACATTTGTTGGATTTAATTAATCCTTCGATCTCCATAAGAGTTTCTTTAGCTTTTCCCTGAAGTGCTTTTATGTGAGGTTCAAGTGACTCTCACAAGGACTGAAATCAAAGGGAAAAATCCAGGTAGGAGAAGTAAAGCAGTGCTCCTCCTACTCCCTTGTTAATTACCCATGTGCCCTTGGGCAAGACGGAGGCAGCAGCTCCAGTTGTGGCGTGGTGTTACTGGACGGCTTCCAGGTGCATATGTCAGCGCGGGGTCAACACTCACTCTTCAAAATCCATAAATCTTCCAACCTCTCCACACACGCACACACACACACACACACACACACACACACACACACACACACACACACACACACACTTTAAGCTGTGATGTCCATACACAGTGGAATCCCAGATGCAAATTTCTTGGTTCATGAATAAAAACATGCATTTCTCAGAATATGGCTGCGCCAAATAGAGATTTTCAGCAGATGTGTCTTCTGGCATGATTTAGCAGAAATATATAGTGTGCAAGGGTTGTGTTCCAGGAGCTGTCATATAGACTTGCTGGTATGTAGTTCCAATCAAAGGATGGAGTTTGACCTACATTCTGGTTAGCCCGGTTTCTGCACTGACAGCATAATGATGAGCAACTTACTGAAGAAATAGGAACAGGTGTTTTTGCCCATTGTTGGTTGCCTGGTGCCAATTTAACATTGCACTGAATACAAACTCAACCCTTCACTGCAAAGACTGTGACACAGTTAAATGCAGAATGACCGAATTCAACCCGCAGAAGGAGAATATGCACTGCGCTGGAATTAAAGTTTTTAAAAGTTTACCTCTGATTTCCACACAACGTAAGCGTGGGAGCTTGACGGCTGCACTTTCTTCTGGAGCCACCTCCGCGGGGAGAACAGAGTGCCGGTGCTCCCGGATGGCGCTGCACCGGGCCCCCTCACCAGAAACGGTAAATCCCCGGCGGTATTCCTTTTGGCACGCTTCACTATATCATAGTCAAAGTGGAAGTTGGAGGATGGAGAAACATCCAAAGGTATGGAAGGAGAAGAGAGGGACGGGGTTATGGGCTCTTTTAGAGTCGGAATCTTGGTGCGTAAAGACGGTTTTACGGCCAAGCGCTCCTGAGACGCACCTGCGTCCGCAGCCGCCGCTCCACAAACCGCTGAGCTACTTCCTCCCTCGGTCCCGGTTTCACAGTGTCTTATGATAGCGGGGTCCAGGCTCCGGGTTTGGCGTAGCCTCCGTTTGGTTATGGCTTTGGAGGCAGGAGAGGAGCAGGAGAAGACGCTGTTGAGAAGTCCTTGAGCGGCAGACATGTCTCTTTTATGTTGGAGCTCACATCAGCGCTGCTCAGTGCGTCTCTCTACAGCTCCCCCTACAACTACAAGACACGAGTTTAGTGTTTCCCCATCAAAAAGGGAAGGTCCAAGAGCGAGCAAACCGGCGAGGAGCTGGAATGCGCTGCATCTGGCAGCAGACGCTGCGCAAAGTGGAGTAGAGCGCGCGTCTTCTTTTCCTATCAATGTGTTCTTCTGCACGGCGGTCATTCCTAAACTAGAGTGGAGTGAGTGTGTGTGTGTGTGTGTGGGAGGGGGCTCAGAAAACTTGAGATCCGTTCTTGCATACTGTATTTCTGCTCATTAACCAATTCCATGTCAAAATATTAGATTACTGAGCACTTGGATCTTATTTGTCAACTCTCTAGGTGAGAAGGGCATTTGAAGAGTCAACTGTGAACCCCCTTGGCTCCTGTTTTTCTTTGTTGAGAAAATAAAAGTCACCTCCAGATGTACCAAATTCCATCCAGGAAAAAAAAAGCATAATTTTTATCCTAATTTGCCTGAAACAATTTAAACCACATTGACACTACTAACTTTGTTGGCGTAAGTGAGTTTCTGTAATTAATAGGCTCATTTTCATAAAAGTAATTAGGCAAGTAGACAGGCACAATAATCAGACAGGCAGAAGGTCACATACACACACACACACACACACACACACACACACACATGCACAGACATGATTTAGCCAGGGATGGAAATAGGCACATTAATCCTGTTCTCCCATTAATCCACCTCACTGTCTGGGAATAATAGGCCTATCAGTGAAGCCTGCTGTGTGCTATTATTAGCCAAACAATAAGTGAGCCATGGGATTAATGCTTTTCTTCATACACCTGTGCACAAGGTTATATCCTAGACATTTGTTTGCACAGATGCTTGCGGAGGAGCTCAGTCATTTCAGCGCGTTAAGATGGCTGTGTGTGTTTTAATGGAGAGAGTGTGACAAAGAGAGAGCAAGGAGCATGTGTGGCCCAGTGTGTGAAAGTATGGGAAAAATGAAAAGAGACAGCAGGGAGTTTGGAGAGGAGGGTGCCGGACAGCTGATAAAGGAGCTTATGAAGCTGCGCAGCATGACACACTCACACACATACACACAACACAGCACGACACCGATAACAGCTGAGATAGATTTGACCCTTCTAAAAACAGTCTGCGGGGGAAAAGAATGAGACACAGAAGTGAAAACACAGAAGCAAGAATTATAGAAAGAGGGTGTTTCACGTTAGTTTATAAAAGGTTTATGGAAAGAAGCCAAAACCTGGGGCATTACTGCCCTGAACTGTGTCCTCCATTTGGGGGGAAAAAGCCCAAAACATCACTCACATGGAACAATAGTGCGTAGAAGATATCATGTTCCCATACCACAGATTAAGAAAGTATTGACCCTTGCAGCATCCTTGACTTTTCAATTTTGCTGCCTTCAAGCTTTTTAGTTTCGTTAAAGTCAATCTGAGCACTGCATGGCTGTATGGAAATCATTTAATGTGAAACTGATCATTTGACATGGCTGTCAAAATATATCAGAGGAGGTGAGGGTCGAAAGGGAAGGAGAATAAATCAACAGGGCTGCACTTCAGCCAGTTAAGTTCAGTGTTATATACACACTGTCCATATTTGGTATACAATAGTAGAGCAGCACAGCCTGAAACCATTTTAAGCAAAAATGAGCCGAGATCCAAAATAGTTTCCTGTGCCAGCGATAAGTGTACATTTCATTGTCCAAGCCTGTTGGAAATATATGAATGAGACGGTCACAAGGTCAGTACACAAAAGAAATCAAATTACTTGTCGACCTAGATATGATAAATGAAACAATAAACCAGTGATACAGGGTCTATTTTTGTCTATTGAAGGTCCTATATGATGCTCATTTGTTTGGTTCAGCTTTCATTTTCAAAACACACATTTTCTTACTCAAACTGTCTGTCTGAAAATACTTGTATTCATAATCTGCTTACACAGCCGGTATATTTTGGCCGTAACGGTACTGTAGCGGCTTTCTGCCTCTAAAGTATAATTGTGACATCACAACCATACGGAAGCTCTGACTACTCGTTTAAAGACACAGTTTCTGAATCCGGTCTGCATTTCTTGATATTTTCAAAGTTGATATTTAGCACCTCAGCCTACATACATGGAACTCGTTTTACATATACACAATATGGGACCTTTGAAGACAGTAAACAGTATTATTCCAGCTTTATTACTGCAACAAATAAATCATCATATTTCTTTAAGTGATTACACTCTAAGATTAGAGCTGTAATTGAATATGTTCGCAAACTTGCAGGACAGCCTAAAATAAAAAATGCTCACAGTATGTACACATAGTTTTCGCCCTAGGGCATTACATATATCAGACCACAGATTTCACGTGTTCCTGGCTACAAATGTAAACATCCCTATAATGTAAATATTTAAAAGCCAGCATATTGTTCCAATAGAGGAAGATTAGATTATTGAGACATGGTGAATTTTCTTTTACTGTATTATGCCTCAAGGCAAATGTTCCTTCGCACAACTGTGTTAACTGCATACCAAAACAACATGTCTTTTTCCCCCCTCTAAGGTATGGGGCACCGGGTTATTTCATTTGTATAAGTTGGTTTAATAGGCTATAGATATTTAATCTTAGCCTGTGATCAGCAGAGCTGGGATTGGGGCTATTTGCTATAGTCCAATAAAATTGCCTGCAGGTTCCCCTTCATTTTCATATCATAGATCCCTAAAAAGACACAGATATCTTTCCTCTGTGGTACGATTTTATCACAGGGACTCTTGTAGGACCTACTGTTTATATGGATGTGGAGATTAAACATGTGAGATTACAATTGGACTAAACACAGGTGCACTACAGTAAAAATCTGTTTCACATTTAGCAATACACTGAGCCCTGTTATCTGGGGATCATTTAGTTTAGAAACCTAATATTCATGATGTCACTCATACACATGGTCAGACACAAATAGGCTAGTATCAAGGCTTGTGCTGCTTTACTGTTGTGCTGCTAATAAGTAGACTATACAGCCTACACGTATAATACATAATTAAAGTGGATCAAAAGCAGTCTGGCGATGACTTTACAATGAAAACAAATGAGTTTCACGTGGACATGTGTCGTGTTCGTATACTGTCATCTATTGGCCAGTTTTTGATATTGCACTGCTAATACGGTGTCCGTGAGAGGCC
Source organism: Echiichthys vipera (assembly GCF_963691815.1). Taxonomy (NCBI): domain Eukaryota; kingdom Metazoa; phylum Chordata; class Actinopteri; order Perciformes; family Trachinidae; genus Echiichthys; species Echiichthys vipera. The sequence goes on along the minus strand of NC_139848.1, from coordinate 8,489,281 downwards.
TTTTCAATGTATTAAATTGCCTTTTTCACGCTGCCTTCAGTGTTCTGTGAAAATGATTGAGAATAACAGTTGTAAACGATCCAACAAAGCACCAATATTGTACACTATGGATGAAGATACTTTCTCGGGCTGAGTCTATCCAACTGCGCCCACACACGAATGGTATGAAAGTAATAATTTGCAAAAAAATAAGCAGTTGTCAAGTTATCAAGGCATCAGCAACTAAGCGCTGCTCCACAGATGTGAGGAGGGGAAATTACGAGGATTCCGTGAAGGCAGCATTAGTTGCACTCATCCCACAACAGCGCCATCCCTCCAGTGTGTGTTTTGGTTGGAGAGACCACCCCTCACAGAAAAGTGTTCGGAAACGAAAGGGTTAAGGAGTTTTTATATGTCCAGATCAGATCGATGCTCCCTCTCCCTCGCGTCGCCATGAACAAATGAATTCGCAGGGACTTAACTATCCATTTCACAAAGGAGAAGGAGTCCTGTGCTTTGAACCCGACCCCTCCAAGGCTAAAGTGTTGTACGACGCTAAGGTAATGTGTTGTGCGAGCGATTTAAGCTCTTAGGTATTTCGACTTTATGCAAACGAATACTTTATATTGGTAAAGCAAGGCTGTTCACTTAAAGAGCGGAAGTTATGAAGCGGCTGTTGCCACCACTTAGGCCCCAGAAAAATAACGTTAGCTGTTCATATAACGCCAAATATTACGATCCTTTCATGGTTTCCGGGTGCGTTTCTTGGAGCGTTAATAACCCAAACGCACCACATATCCGCCCTGCTAACCTTGTCCAAACGCTTTAGTTGCAATGTAGCTATCCGTTATTGATTTACTGCCTATTTCAACGTCATTCCATGATAGCTGAGAACATAATTTAAATGTGCTTCAAGCTAACAAAAAGCTCTAGCCTAGTTTAGTATTATTTTCTGAGGTGCGTTTTTTTACTAGCTGGCTAGTTAGCAAGCTAACGCTAACAGAGGGTTTGTTTACATCGGTCCAGTTTAGCCTGGCTTATGCTAACCGAAGTTAGCTAACAGTTAGCATTAACGGTTGTTTAACTGCATGTTTGTGAGTTGCAATATTGGAAAGCTTCAAATATTTTTATTTAACTGGCAATACTAAATAAACGTTATATGTCCTGCATTCAACAGTTTGCAGCAAAATGAGATGCTAGCTACTTAAAGTATCAAAAGTAAGATGAATGCTGCATCCTATTATTGATAAGATAATTCTTCATTAGCCTGAAAATGCTCAATTGTTCATACTAAATCAGGAGCCAGGCCAATTTTATGTAACAAATAAGTATGGTAGCATTCAAAATAGTACAACAAAATCCATAATATGTATTACTGAAAAACCATGGTAATATTCTGTAACATGCTAAAGAACAGTTGAGTAAACTTGAGTAAATGCACGTACACCCACCTCTCTTGACTTGTCTAAAGCTTATGAGTATTTGATGTGATATGAATTGTATTTATCTCGAACAATCACCATACTGTAACAGAAGCATGTAGTGCGGATTTAGTCCTGCCCCCACTTAATATCATATTATTGCAGAATAGAGATGCACCAATCCATTTTTTTCCGATCCAATCCGATACATGGGTTGAGCGTATCGGCCGATACCGATCCTACTGTTGAGTGAATGAACCATATAGCTTGCCATGTGAGTGAAGGCATCGGGCTTGACATAAACAAACATAGAAGTGAAGTGACTAGATCAGCTTCATTCATCTGATATCTGATCCAGCGAATGAGTCAATATCGGAGCCGATATCCTGAATCGGTGCATCTCTATTACAGAAACAAAGAAATATGTGCATGTCAAATATGTATTGACATCAGCTGAACTGTGATTAGAAGCACTATCCTTCAAACCACATGAGTCCTGAGCAAGAATGTTCTTATTGTTTTGTGTTCACATGACAGGTCCTTGATGTCTTGATTTGTTCAGATGAACTTGGACGAAAATACCCAAAGTACCGGATTCACTTCAATGGTTGGAACAGAAGGTAGGTGGTTTGCTTTGATTAACATTAGATTAACAACTCCCTACTTTAATATCATGCTCATTGTAGTTGTTATCGTTGCAAAATCTCATGTTCATCAACTTGTGTAATGATGTAGCTATACCTCTGCTTTCAAACCAGGCAGGTCTGTGACATTTTTATTTTCTCAATATGTGTGTTTGTGTGTGTTTGTTTGTTTGGGTAGCTGGGATCGTTGGGCTGCAGAAGATCATGTCCTAAGGGACACTGAAGAAAACCGTAACTTACAAAATAAACTGGCTCGCAAAGCTGTAGGTCGCATGTAAGTCCATTTTATTTTTTTATTCATTCAGTCATGGAGGTAAATACCATCAAAATATATAACCATTAAGTGTATTTTCTTGTATTACGTAGGCCGCATTTAATGACTTTTGATACCTTATTATCAGGCTAGAAAAGTTTTATTGCTGATCTCAGAGAGGCAAGTCCAGTGCACTGCATGTCAGTGTCCAGTCTCTGTCCATATATTTTGGATTTGACCTTTCTATTAGTTTGTTCTATCTTTAGACCAGACTGATAAAGATACTGTGTCTTTCTTTCCTTGCGGTAGGAAGAGAAAGGGATGGGCAAAGAGGCGGCGACGTCAATCTGGTACTAAATCTTCTCTGAAGACTCTACCGAAAGAGGACGACAGTGATGACGCATGTGAGAAATCTGTCATGCCTTTTGTATTTTCCTCCCAGTCTCCCTTAGCAATTAAATTAATCCCTCCATATGTTTCTGTCTAGGTTTGATTTCGTCCACAGAGAGCAGTGACGGGGACGACTCTGACCCTGACTCTTCAAATAGTGGGGACAGCACTTTCTCTGAGGTTATCAAGAAAATGGTGAGAGGATAAGATCCCTCGGCATCTCAGACGAGGGAAAATACTGGCTGACATTTACATTTCATGCATATAGCTAAGGCTGTTATCTGGAACAACTTGCAAGGCAGCGCAAGTTTATTTGTATAGCACAATTCAACAACAAGGTAATTCGTGAAACATAAAAAGCATTGAGAGAAATAGCACAACACCTATCCTGGGAAAAAGTCTTGAGTACAGTCCGTCCTGTAGTCTGAGCCCAGCACATATCAGTTAGAGCTTGCTGTATTTTGTACACAAGTCACTGAACGTGCTGTACTGTTATCAGGCTATTGAGACAGAGGATGAGTCTGTCGTCGAGGTGGGGATGGTGCATGATGTGTCTTTGATGATTTGGCCAGAACTGGATTTGAAGCGAGTGACGGGAGAGGGGTCAGTGGGTGAGGATGCAGTGGGTCATTTAAGGGATGGAATCTAGGAATCGGGCGGGGGGGTTTTGGTCCCAGCAGTTTGTGGTAGTCGTCTTCAGAGAAGGGAGGCATCTTGCTGCTAATTAGCTTTGGCTCCGTCTCACTGCAGGCTTTTGCTATGGGTAGGCCAAGGTTGAGCAGTACGAAGGTCGCAAGAATATTTAATTATGGCAGTAGTCTGCTATCCACAAAAAGTGTATAGTCCCAGTGATTTATAGGTATCCAGGAGCCGCTGCTCGTTATTTATCTTAGATGAAAGCATGAATATCGGCTCAGAATTGCAAGCAGAGGCGAGAGCAGAGAGAAAAGAGCCTGCACTGTAAGAAAGCCGTAAGCAGAGCGTGTAGTGTAGTATATATCCTTAAATTCCTTTATTATGTTCTAAATCTTTACTATAATCAGTTTGAGAAGCCAAAACTCTTGAAAACTTAGTTTCCACAGACCATACACCTGAAGGTTCATATCTTTGTTTCAGAGAGTTGAGCCTGACATTAATGTTAAAAGGGAATGTGAGGAGAAGACCGTCCACGTTGACATCAACATTCCTGATATTCTGAAGAAGAAACTGGAAGATGACTGCTTTTACATCAACAAGCGGAAGAAGGTCCATGTCACAGCTAAGAGACAGCGTTGCACATTTTGTTGGTTGGCATGATAAGATATGGAAGCTTAAGCCTTGCCCATAATTAGCCATGTTTTACTCTCCTAGCTGGTGATGGTTCCCTGCCACACAAATGTTGTCCACATCCTCGAGTCCTACGTGAAGCACTTTGCCATCAACAAAGCATTCATCACCAACGAGAGGTACCGGCGTCAGCAGAACACCACACAGAACACCGGCCCACAGCCAGTCCCTCCAGAGAAGAGGTGAGTCTGCACAAACATCGGAGACTCCATCTTTACTGTGGTATTTCTTACATTTTGTTCCCAGTTGAAGGTCTACCTATGTCCAGCTGAGATTGCATGTATGATTCTGAACCCCTAACTAATCTTTAAATTTCCTTTGTTTAAAGTGAGGAGTTGTGTAAGGAGATGGTCGACGGCCTGAGGATCACGTTTGATTTCACCTTACCGATGATCCTGCTCTACTCCTCTGAACAAGCTCAGTTTAAAAAGGTCAGCTCCTCCAGGCTTTTCCTAGCCGTCAATGAAGGCTCCCCCTGCTCCAGCAAGTAAGTCTGCCATAATAAAACAAGTGGAATGTGTTTTTTCAGACTGCATTTTAATATTGTGCATTTACCTAAGACTTTTTTCTCTTCTGTTGTGTTTAAAGTGCTCAACGAGAGCGCAGCCCCAGCCCATTGGGGCACAACCCTCCCACCCCCCAGTCCACAGACAGTCAGCCAGCTCTGAGCGACATTTCTGCCACCACGCCCACCCCCCCTGCCCCCATCCCAAAGCGCCGGCGTCACCCCGACATGGACTGTATCTCGTACCAGTCCCAGTCCCTCAGGCGCGCCACCAGGAGCACATCGGGAGGTGACCGTCCAGCTGAAGGCAGCAGTGGAGGTAATCCATTTTTACTAGATTTGGTGCTGTTTTAAAAAATGATTTAACAATGTATTTTGCTTGTATGTTTTGTTAGTCATTTATGTGATATTTTAGGCTCTGTGAAGCACACCTGTGAGGTATTATGCATATATTAATGCAATGCATGTAACGATCCAGGTGGAGGCAGCACCACAGCATCCCCGCAGCTCAAACACCGTTTAGTCGACTCCTCATCCCAGCCCAGGTTCTTCCTCAACCTTGATAGAAGTAAGATGACAATCCATGTCCAAGGTTTCATGTAATATATTCCATGAAACGTTCTGTATAGTCAGTGTAGTGTAACTTTTTGTGTTTGTAGTAACCAGTTTGCCCAGTAGATGGTGTTGTTGCACTTCTTACCTCACACATTCATCCCCTCTCAAGTGCTTAATACTCTCCTAAGAAGAACCTTTTGTTGCTTGCTTTAATCCTTGTGGTCATTGTTGCATTTTGCTCACCGTATTTCAGCAGCGATAAGCAACACGGCTATAAATTGATCTGTATGCGTGTTGTTCTTTATTCATTCTCTTCAGAAACCCCAGTGCACAGTGGCTCATCTTCCCCGTTGCCCTTGACACCAAGCAGAGAGCGAAGTGGGCCTTTCTACGGCCTCTCGAGCCGGAGAAACAACGAGCTTAATGAGGTGATAAAAAATGTGTGTGTGATGAACATACTATTAACCGGGAAACTTTGTCTTGCTCAAGGACATTAGGATAGTTACATAAATGTCCTCCATCATTGCAGGGGGAGAATGTAAGCCACCTGTATAAGTTGAAATTGTCAGACCAGGCAAAATTCCTCTGTTAAATGCTTTTTTTCTTTTTCTCTATCCACCAGGTCCTAAGTTGGAGGCTGACTCCTGATAACTACCCTCTGCATGACCAGCCTCCCCCACCCTCCTACCTGTACGGATCACAGCACCTGTTGCGTCTTTTTGGTTGGTGTCTCAGATCATTTTACTCTCATTGGTTCACATCTCTTTCATGATTATCAGTGGTTTGATTGTGATGATGGAGGAGATGCCCTTCTGATCTTCCTACTCCCATGCTCTTCGTCTTGCTTTTCTTCCAGTAAAGCTTCCTGAGATCCTGGGGAAAATGCAGATCCCTGAGAGGAATCTCCGAGCTCTTGTCAAGCATTTGGAACTCTTTCTCAGGTATAGTGAATTTTGTGTATTTTGTTTTACGTATAAGAGGTCTTAGAGTTAAGTTCTTTATGAAGCAAGAGAGGGACAGTAATTGAAATGGCTTAAAAAGATTAGGTATAGGTTTCACAGGCTTACAGTCTCTTCACTGAAACATTCAGGCGTAATGTTGAAATATCACCACCTTCTTGAAAAATGGATTGTGCCATCAGGTGTACCGAATTTGTGAAATCGTGTAATTATTTTTTAATCTTTAAAAAAAAAAAAAAAAGACAAGGTGCTGCATTCAATTAACGGCAGCCCGAAATGGGAAGCACTTTGACTTAAAATGCACCTTGCATTGCACATGCTAATAACCTGCGCGGTTCATTAACCAACGTTTGACTTAGCTAAGCATTAACGCTGAATGGTAACTCCCAGTGTTGAGCTGCAGGAAGTTCTTAATTGGCAGGGAGAGGGGAGCAGGACCTCAGAGCTATTAGTCTCTAGAACAGCGTTGAGAAATCCATGTTATGCCTTATGCACAGTACCCTAATGTAGTGTCTGGTAGCCTGCTTCGCATAGTAACAGCAAGAGAACCAGAAACACCAAAACAAAAAGGCAAGGAAGAGTAAGTAAATGAGAACATGATGGGGGTGGAGTGAGAAAGCACATGTATTAGAGGGAGGGAGATGAGTGGGCGTTACACAAGCGCGGGAGTCTAATCTTTAAATCCTCCCCAGCGATCTTCAGTTCAGCCAGTCCCAAACCTGGGGGATTTAGGTTCTCTCATTCTCTAATCAAACACACACAGTACCACTTTCTGCCACCAAGCAGTGCTGTGGAGCAACACATTGAACCCATCAGTGGAGTGGGCACAGGGACAAACTGGAGTCTGAGAGCCAAAATTACCTTGATTCTGCTACTCAACAAATAAATTAATAAATAAACTGGAGCTCAGTACTCGGTGCCATACAATCATCAGGTGGTCTTCTGAAAATAGATCGAGCTGGCGTTCATGTGGGAAGATTACAGCTTTCGACTACATATGTGATGCACAGATTGTTTTTCTCATAAATTGACTGTAATAAAATCGAAAGCCTCATTCTTTTCAGTAGCATTAGCGACTCATCTTTGCAAAGCATATTGTGCAGTGTCATCCATAGTTGGGAACCATGGGCAGAAAGTCTTTAAATTCACTCCAGTGACATTGGAGTGCAAATCACTGGTGCATCTGTTTTCAAAGAATATTATTCTGCAGAGTGGTGTTGACAGTAACTTGCAAAGAGGAGTGAATTGCTTTAAGGTAAATAGCTTTTGCAGTTTCAGTCTCCTCAACTATAAGTCACCAAGATAGGATTGATAGTGTTCAATACAGACTTATTCCTCAGTAACTAATTAATATTTTCACCGCGTTGGAGATTCTGCAGGACACTTGACACAAACCAAAATCCCTGATGTCTTTTGGGAAAGCCTCGTGCCTTTTTTTTACTCTGAAATCAGCCTTGTGGCAGATTGTGCCGAGCGGGCAAAAACTGATTGATGTCGCAGAGACTGAAGGGCAGTGCATTCTGGGATTTGGCCACAGTTGATCTCTCACTCTCCCTTTCTCCGCAAGAATGATTATGATTAAGTGTGGGTGTGTGTGCACATGTGTATGCACACGTTACGCTGATTTACTATGTGTCTGCCTAAAGCGGCTTGCCTTGTGTTATTACTGATCCAACAGCAATAAAGATTAGCATTGGAAGACTGAATTTCTGGCACCAAAGAGCCAAAAACCCCAACAATTTTCTGATTGATAAATATGTATTGAGACTTTTTTTAGTGCTTTCCAATATATTTGAATCAACTTTTTTTAATTTGCAGCGAAGAACTGGGCTTCAAAAAAGTAATTTCTTGAAATCGAGCTGCTTGATTTAATTGACTGTGCGGTACTCACATGTTCCCTTTATTGTCCCATTAGGTTGTCTTGTTTGTTATTCCTTGTCAAAGCGTTCTTAAGTTCTCTGATGAGGATAATTTGTTTGCATTGAGATTAGGAAGGCCGGTGGAGCTAAGATGAGATGGCAAGATTTAGAGGATTTGGCCGAGTAGCGGATACTAAGAAGATTCCGGATTAGTTTTCCCCGCTACTGATTAGATGGGAGGAGGAGGAGGAGGGGGATTTTTCACTCTTCCCTCTCTGTTGGTCGGTCATTCTCATGTTCTCAGTCTTTCTGTCGTAGCGATTGGTTCTATAGGGATGGATGAGGGGGCTTTGTGTCTGACATATATACCCACAGGCAGAGGGCAAGGGGTCTAGGGTTTATGTGGAATGAGCCAGGGATATCTAGGAAAAACCAGAAGTCCAAGTGAACTGGGACGTGACAGTCGAGATGCTCTCCTGCCACTGCTTTTCGCACGTAAGCCAATCGTATCAGATGACAAAACGGCTTATGTCGAATATTTCACGTGAACAGAGAGGGCTTCTGAACATTGCTGGAAATGTATCTCACCACTTTCACTCTCTTGTACTTCCCTTTACCGCCCGCTCTCTTAGGTTTCTGGCAGAGTTCCAGGAGGATTTCTTCCCCGAGTCTGCATATGTGTCAGCATCGGAGGCCCACTACAACATGAAACAACCAAGGCCGATTTATTGAAGGCGACGTCGGTCCATTGTGTTTGCCTCCCTTGCTTCTCTCTACCCTGACCTTCCCTTCAGCTTGTCTAGACTCCCGGGGCTCGCGTGCACAGGAATACAGAGCAGCTGTGTTGTAATTTTCCTGGACCAACCTTTCTTCTTCTCTGGCCTAACATTAGTTTTCCTGCTGTTGCCTTGTGGAACCAGTTCCTTCTGCCATGCCACTAACCCTTGCCCATACTCTGTTTGTGGGACTGTCCTGCATGTTAAGCCACCTTGGCGTCAGTGTTCCGCTCCAAGGCATGTCTAGTTCTTTGAGTTAGCATGTGCTACCTTTCTGTTTTGAGGTCCCTTTTCTACTTTATAATATCAGGATACTGCTGGAAAGTTCTCAAGTCTCTCAGATATTAGAGGCTTGCCAAAACAAAAGCGCTTAAACACAGATACAAACAGCACTGCTCTGACTTTGTCGTTTTTCACAGTATTGGAATAGGGTGGCCTGTTCATAGAAATGAAACAGGTTTAAAAGCCTTGTGTTCTTGCTCTGCCCACTTAAAAAACTCATTTTGGATACTCTTTAGGGCATTGCTGGTCTTCCTGTTCGGTAGCTATGTAGTGATTTTTTGCTAGCGCTCAACAATGAGGCGCCACCTGTGATCAGCTTCTAGAAAGGATTCCTCTAAAGCCACAGTAGGACTTGCGCCTCCTGTCCTGGAGACACTTCGCTCGTCTTGCTGAGCAATTCTGATTTACCGACTCTTTAAAAAAAGCTGAGTAATGTTGTGTTTTCCTGTGGATCTCTCCCTAGTAGTACACTTTAAGGATGTGTCATGTCGATGAGAGATTTTCTTATTTCTTGCTTTTGTCCTCCTGTGCATGTCTGATAAATGTCTTATCTGCTTACTAATTTCATGTTTTTGCCGCTTCCTCTCACTGTATCCACCTTCTAGCAGCAATGATACGGCACATGCGGTAAAATTGAATAAGTGTTCTGTGCACAACATACCTGAGATGAAACCACGTGTTGCTCCTTCAGTTGTACACAGAGCAGTGCCGTAATATCTTGTCCTGAAGATAATCTTCATCTTTATATTAATATACAGACTGCGGCTGTTGGTATTTGCAAATATGAAAGATTGTTGTTGTATCAGAAGGGTTAGACAATCACTTGTTTGAACGTGTCAAAAAGAAATTTACACCATAACGCTTTATGCCATGTATTTAGAACAGTTAAACAAATGCTAGGGATTTCTTGTGAATGCAACAAAAGCAATCGCTATGGTTACACAACTGTAAATACCAAACACCTGTTGATCAGTATGTTTTTTTTTTTCCTGCACACCACTGACTCACCCTGTTACAAAATACTTGACAAGGCTCATTCCGTACCAGTCAATACGTGATTAGTTGTTTCTTGAGCAAATGCATGCGTTTATACAGTATCTTTATAAATGGGCTCTGTTGATACAATGCATCTATGTTCACCGTGTTATGTACAGAGCTCTGATTTGCATAGCCTGTTAGACTTTTTTGTTGTGTTGTCAATGATTTTCTTCATTGAGTTTGAATAAACACTTTTAAAACTTGTCATCTTATTCACATATACATTGTATGTGCCAGTGTGTCATACTATGTTGTTTGATGCCCGCTCATATCTGCGTCTTTTCCTGCCTTTGTACTTCTTCATGTGGTTCGAATTCCAGAAAACCTCACAGAACACCCCTCTATTAAAAGTTAAATGTAGACGGGGGAGCTTCATGAGCTTGACCTTCTATGAGTAGAAATTACTGGTCTATGTTTTTGCCGCAGCTTGACATTTTGAATCTGCCGACCTTGTTAACATAACACCTCTGTTCCTCTTTGAGCGACTTCACAGCAAACCTTATCTAGTGCTGCTTGTTTAAATTAACTTTGCACCAGTTTGACACTATATAGTCGAAGGTGCTTTGTAAAGAAGCCAAAGTGGAAAGACGGAGCTGTTATCGTAGTGGTGTGATAATGCAACTGTCCGTTGAGAGTTAATGAACAAGTTGGAATGTTGATCGAATCAATGTACCCTTATCTTCTCTGCTGGAGATGGATGGCAGCCTTCTAGGGCTAAGTGGAGGTGGACCAGAGACAAAAGATATCCATATGTTGTTCCTTAAACCCTATATTGGGCCTTTTTAGAACTGGTTTGAAACACCATTGTGTTGAGGGACTCAGTAAGGCAAAGTTACACTGCATAACATTTGTCACATGGCCAAAGCTGATTCTAAAATATTGTTATATCTCATTCAGTAGGATTAAAGAGTTTGAGGTCATAGGGTTGCCATCCCGTAATTGATTTGTCCCCCTGGCCTCAGCCACTGTTGTCAATCAAAAGTGAAATATGTGAAGCATACTGAACCCTCCAGTCCCTTTGTGATATTCTTGAACAGGAGTGTCTGACCAATTGACTAACTTGAATGCTTAAATAGCAAGCTTTGGGAGGTATGCTTTGAAATTGTAACCATACCTAAGAAGCACAGGTATTTTATGTTTACTAGTATAAATGTCACAGCTCTTCTTAAGAAGAACATAGGACTCTCATTTCACGGGAGTCCATTAGTTTGGCTTATCATAAGGACTGGAGGCAGGGGGAAACTGCTCGCCTGACCCTGTCCAAAAGCTAAAAAATAAATTTACCAGCACCTTTTATAGCCAACTTTAAATTAGTGTAAATTAGTCACTAGCTCATGACTCCCTGAAAAACTGCACATTGACTTAACATGTTAGTAAGCTTTGAAGGTGCTGCTGGACATGTTTTTGAGGTTACATCCACACTACTATGTTTATGTTTATGCTACTCTGGCATCTAGACATTTGGAAATGCTGCTGACCCTGTTTAAGTTTGAAAACGCATTTTAGAGATGAGAAAAACCGATGCATGTCTATGTAGATACTTAACCTAGACTTGTTTACGTCAGACCTTTCTAATTGAACAAGTATTTAAAGTCTGATTTATTGTCCATGCTGGTGCAGTTGAACTATAGGTGCATGCTTGAATACCCTGGAAAAGGTGTCAAAAGCAAAGTCTCCTCTACCTCTATACTGTACCTTTACTATCTGCAGAGCAAAGCTCTTAGTCTATTCCCAGTGTACCTATTGGAGGCTGACTAACCTGGCTTCCTCATATCAGGGTCCTAATGGGTTTAAGTGGTGAGCCCTAATTGTATTTGGACTGGCTTAGATTTCTTATAATGAACCGCTTATCACTGTAACCCAAGACAGCACTCTCTTGCCTGCTGCTATCATGTGGCCACAGAAACCACCAGTTCAAGCCTCTCCACACATCTCCAATCGATTTGCTGTCCTGCTCCGTCTCTAGCCACTTACCACATGATTCAATTGTTGTGGGGAAAAATGCATTGTAACGAGATGTGAGATATCACCTCATAAGTGCTGCTGCCCGCACCTATCACCTGATAACGTGTTCACCCCCTTCCATTTGCAGTGGCTTGGTCCCATCTTTCCATCCCACCCTCTGGTCTCTGTGTCTGGCTTCCTCTTCAGTCCCTGAGAGGTTTTCTTTTCCTGCCCTCACAGCCATACCACCATCTTTTTTGTCTAGTGTTTCCTGATTGGTCTTTTGTCTTTCCGTTCTTCCCCCTCGCTCTTTTCAGAACTCTTTTGAGAGAGTAGAGAGGAGAGTGAAAAGCCTTGGGCCAGTAGGAGTGCACAGATAGAACGCGTTCCATTCATTTATCCGATTCCCTTCTTTTCATCCACTCCAAGCTTTTGCTTTATCAAGCCATCCTTTGACGCATTCATCTCCTTGTCCGACTTCTTCCAAGTCTCAGTCAGCTTCGTTGCTTATCATTATTCTCCAGCTTTTTCCTGCCCCGTTCTCTCCCTTTTTCATTGCACCATGGACATAAGAGATGGATTGCAAGAGAAGGTGGACTCTAGCCCTTCTGACTCCTCCGACTCGTCTTGGACATCATTTGACCTCAGCACTGACCTCACATCAGTCAGCTCTGACCAAGTCTTGACTCCTCTGACAGCTCCCAGTGGCTGGAAACCGTTTGACGACCAGCACCCAAAGAAGTCTTCTTCGGTTAGGGTCTCTTCTGAAGTGCGAACCAGGGATGTTGCATGGAGGGAGACGTCTTTTCTTGGAAATGATGAGTAAGCACATTATTGAGAGCATTTATCAGGGACAAGGCGAAAATGAGCATTGTCGACATACGGTATGTTGCCATGTTGTGTGTATGATAGAAAGATAAAGTGATCTCTGGAGTTACATCGCTAGCATGCCACAAAGAAGTCAACATGGCTGCATGTCAAAGTGTTCTTATAATCGGTCTACATTGTAACCCAAGATTTGAGAAAGTCTTGCAAGATGGCTAAGGTTAGGCATCGGCGTTGAGTCCTATGGTTAGGCATTGGCGTTATATGGTGTGGTTAGCATAGATTGTCTGGAAAGTTATCGCATCTAAGGTTACCATCCAGACATGACCCTTGTCGACAAGATGCACCATTTCTGTCACTGTCATGTGACTCCTGTAGTAATGTGTATTAGATACAATCAAGGTAGAATATATTAGAAATACTTTAATGATCCCAGACTGGGAAATTATTTTGTTACAGCAGTAGTGGGTCAGCAAATAAAACACTTTGTACATAACATACATAGAATTCAATATATACATAGTGTAAATATACAGTGCACAGTGTGCTATAAACAATAATATATACAACAAAATATGCAAAATATACTATAACAATGATAATATATATATATAACAAAACAGTAGGTACACATGCCATTCTCAGTGTTGCATTCAATTTTAAAAACAAAACCTTGGTTTGACCTGTATTTTGAAATACATTATTTCACATTATCTAGACTCTGGATACAAACACGGTCTGTTCAATAGATAGTTTTCATCAAGCCTGTCTACATCAATATGTAGCACTTTTTAAACGTGTGATGGCATTCCATTGACAATTTCATTGTCCAAGTCATTCAAAAAAACAGCAATGTTTTTTGTTTTCCCTTTCTCATTGAGAATTAAGCAGCAAGAAAAATAACACGAACCTCTCTAGAAATAACGGGAGAGAAGATGATTAAAGATCACTACCAATACTACATGAGACTAAGCTGTCAGTCCACAGTGGTGATGATGACTATCTGTTTCATCGGGTTTTAATCATGAGTGGTTCTATAATGGGGGTCTGGTTTCCCGAAGCAGGACTGTGAGAGTGGATAAAACAAGCCCTGCATATGTTAGGATAGAGGCCATATATCACCTCTCCTTGAATTCTACAGTGAATCTCTGGCAAGTGGAAAAACCCAGGGTGTTGTTCATCAACCCTTTCTCTTTTCCTGGCTTTCTTTCTTTCCTTTCTCCATCACCCCACCATACCCTGATACATATAATTGCCCTTCCAAGGACAGAACAAAGTCTGAGCACACTCGCTGGTTGACACTCTCACCATGTCTTTAAATCACCCCTGACTCTCTGCGGAGTCTTCCGTATCTTTACATGAAGACTGATTAAACTTTGGTTGAGGAATATAAATGCATTTTGCTCTTTTTATCTGTCTTTGTCAGTGGCTGGGTTTCCATCTTTAAAATGTAACATCGCTATAGAAATGGCAAACATCAGACGTTTTTTTGTTTTGTTACACACATTCAGGTGTGAAGAAAGAAAAATGGGGATGCAAACTTGCTGACAGTTGTAATATTTTGCAATGCATTGTTGCTCTTGGGTATACATTCACAATAATACTGTGAAAAATGTATGATTCCCATCTAACTCTTATAAGTGTGACGGGCGACTGTGGCTCAGTGGCGGTTCGATCCCCACCTCCCCCGGTCCCCGTGTCGAAGTGTCCTTGGGCAAGACACTGAACCCCGAATTGCTCGCTGTGCTGCGCATGGGTGTGTAAATGTGGTGTGAATGGTCAGATTAGATTAGATGGTCTGTAGATGTCCACTGCCATCTGTGTGAATGTCTGTATGAATGGGTGAATGTGACAATTAGTGCGAAAGTGCCTTGAGTAGTCAGAAGACTAGAAAGGCGCTATATAAGTCCATTTTCCATTTACCAAGTGTATCAACTAAAACGTCAACTATCTTTCTTTTAAGAAATGTTAATCCCGTTGATGTAAAAATAGCAAATTCATCATTCATTGTTTAAGACATTTCAAAAGTTTCAAGAAAGTTTGCTTGACAGTTAAAGTGAAATATCTCTAGTGAGCCTAAACCTATTTCCCTCCTTGCACTCTCTCCTCCTCCCGCTGCTTAACTCTTCACTCGGTTAATGTTCTTGTGGCATATTTAAAGTCTAAAAAGGTTACAGCGGTCAGTGCACTTAAACCCTATTGGCTGGTGAATTTAAGGAAGCTTAGCGACGATTGGACCATCTGGAACAAGATGGGATGCATCACGTGACAATAATAGAAATGCAGATAATAATACAATTGCCATTTCTGTACATAAATTGCTCTTTCATTGTTAGAAAAAAAGAAAAGGGCAATAAAAGTAGAAAAAAGGGATTGAGCTACTTGACCCCATCACTGTTTTGGACATACCTTTTGTCATTTCTCTTTCTCTTTTGTTTTTCCTCCTTCACTTTCTGTTATCTTAACTGCAACAACATTTTTTGCCATTCATCACCCCACCCCCACAGACTCAAACGTAAAGTAATTTAGCTGCAGTTGTGGTTATTGTTTTTTTTTTTTTTTGCTGGAGCCTTTCCCTCTGCTGGTGGCAGCCTGAGGATTAGTACACAGTCGGGCAGAGAGGCGCAGCATGATGGCACACTGAGTCATGAGGTAGGATAAGATACAGTATTTACTCATATCTCATCCTCTGTTGATATGAAGCGACAGATAAGTGTTTTTGTGTCTGTGAAGGGACTACATGCAAACGTCCATATTTGCTCTGATTGAGTTTTTTCTTAATTTTCTAATATCTTGACTATTTCATTCATTCATTTCAGATTCTTCTTTAAATTGAACTAATTACGACTTTCCTGCTCAAATGCTGCATCTATTCGGTTTTACCTCCTTATGGTATAGCGAATATAACATGTTTTTGTACACTCTGTGCCTTATTTTATCTGAGCAGAAGCTGCAAATGGTTATGGGCTTCTGGAGAATTTTGGAGGATGTTGCTTCTATCTCACCGGGCGAGCGCAGTGTGTGTCGGACAGACATTTTTCACAGTCGGGTGGAGGCACTCTCGTCTGAGTGCTCCCACTTATCTTACTGTAGTAACTGCTTTTTCTACTTCTTTCAGGATACCCTTCTATTACCCAGAGTAGACTGGCGAAGTAATCAATGTAAACACTTGTTCATTCGTTATTTGAGGCATTATAATGTGAGGGATTATTAAGCATTTAATAAGCTTTGTAGTGTTTAAGAGTCTTTACAGTTGGGTCAGAAAATGCCTACTCCATCATGGTATAATTTAGATTGTTGTTTGGTATCAGCAGTTATCAGCTGACTTACAAAACACTGCTTTTACTGAAATCTTACTAAAGATGATAATGATTATATATAATCAATATTTTCACATTGCATTCCGTTAACTGACAACAAGAATTTTAACCGATTAATCAGTTGAACAGTTTAAATCATGTGTATCAACAATATTGGAGTTGCTTATTAGAGCGCTTCAACACTAGCAAATTGCATTTAAGGTTTGTGTCTGTGTGTCAGCTGGGTCTGGCTTACTCGGTTGCTTCATCCAGAAGTCAGTCGTGAAAGCCACAAACTTCGGCATTTTGTACTGTCGGATGTGTGTAGAATACTTACTTGAGAGTTACTGTTACTGTGAGCAAATGAGCCGTTTTGGCAATTGATTACAGCGTTTTATTGGGGTAATACATGCAGGAGTCATCAAAAAGTAGAGCAGTTCTGTCTGAGATGGCACATTTTGTCCATTTTGAAATATACTGACCTTTTAAGCAGTAAGTAGATGGGGAGAAACGCTGTCGAAACACAGGTAATTGAGCGCAAACAGCCGACAATGTGGAAGCACGGGAGGCAGAAACAACTGAGCTTCTGTGCTGGTCAGCTGGTTGGCTAGCTAAGTTAATTCATGGTGTATTATGACTGATAGGAGACTGTGTAATTAAAGAGAGGATGAATCTTTATTCTCTTTTTAATGAAACAGTAAGGACCTTTGGCACTCGGGAGTGAGCGTCTGTTCCATCAAATCCACCAGATGAGACTCTTTTAGCTGTGAATGAGATGTGAGTGATACAGATCATGAGAATTTATGACAGATTATTGCTTTTGTTTTGAATAGGGATGATGTTTTTTTTTCTCTTGGTGTATTTTGCCAATCAAACCGCCCCTGCACCCCAAATTTAAAATCCATATATTTTAAAAATTCTACACAATGAGTCGTCAACAAGATCTCTTCTTTTTCTCTGCTCCTTTACCGTTGCATCTCTTCCTCCCGTCCTCTACTTTCCTACAACAATCCACTTATTATTACATGAACTAGAGCTTGTGGTAATAAGTGGATAAAGAATTAAATTGCCTTTACTTTGGAGACTCTTTTACTTGCTTTTCCCAGTAAACAAACACAGTTACATAAAGTTTACAAAGCCTCCAGATGGACAAAATGAAGGTGCAGTCATTTGGCCAGGAGTCATTTTCAACATAACATGCACACACAAACACACACACATACACACCTGTATCTATGTGTGTGTGTGTGTTTTGGGCATTTAGGAGCTTATTCGCATTCCCTAATCCCATATTTGTACATGCTCACCTATGTCATGACCCAGCGTTAACCTTCATAGTAACCTTAATCTTACTCTAAAGGGATAGTTCAGACTTTTTGAAGTGGGGTTGTACGAGTCATATCCATAGTCAGTGTATTACCTACAGTAGATGACGGACGCCACACCTCTAGTTTGGAGAAGCAGGGAGAAGGAAAGGCACATTTTCAATGTCTTACCTGGCCCTTAGATAGCCCAGTTTAAATTCACACAGACTCCTTTGATGTGCTCTCATCAAAGCCACCAGACTCCTCTCACAAAAACGTTAATTTTACCTCACAGAACACGGGAGTTGCTGGTCAACCAAAACAAACAAAAAATAACCAATTGAGGCAGCAGGAGACCAGGAACTCTCGTGTTTTGTCAGGTAAGATTACAACTTTTGTCAGTGAAGTCTTTGGTGGCCTTGATGAGAGCACAGATCATTATTTTAGTTTCCCCTGTGAACATTCTAACAGGGCTGACTGATGGCAAGTTAGAGAATGAAATATTGAAATATGTTTAAAATATTAGACATATAGTTTCCTGCCTGCTTCTCCAAACTGGGGCATGCTGAATGCATCTACTGTAGGTAATAAATAAACTGACTGGATAAGTTTCATATACGACCCCACATGAAAAAAATCAGAACTATCTCTTTAATTCTAACCTTTATAGGAAGGGCGACCTAACATGTATTTATCTCCAAGACAACATGTAATTCTACTTTAAAAAAATAAGTGAGTTAAGTAAGGAAATAGAATTTATTTGCGTTTTTTTTCTGGAGCCTTCATACCTATAGTAGAAAACAATAGCGGGTGGATATCTGACGTGATATTCTGACACAATATATCATATCAGTAGATATTTCAGTCAATATCATGCTGTATATATAAATTAGACCCACAGGGGTCACGAGCATGCACAAATCAGCAGTCACTTCCCTGTAGACATTGCTATAGATAGCTACTTGGACAAGAGTCAGCACCACGTGGCATCTCAGAGGTATAGCAAACAGAGCCGGCCTTCAGTGAACTGGAATATGCACGACTAGCATTATATCATTTGTCATTTTAAAATTGTGCGGAACAGCCATTTGCATTTTGTAGTACAAACAAAGTCATATATACAGCAGCCAAATTCAGCTGTCAAAAGAATGATTTACTCTCCCACGGAGGGTGACAGTAGAGGACGCCAGACCGCGCACTCATAAATCTGAGGATAAACAGACAGGTAGCACTTTTCAGCAGACTGGGTGTTATAGAGTTGAGTGTTTGAAGATAGATATGTACTGCATATCACTTAGATCATCAAAATAGCCGCTTGCTATCACAGATGTTTTATTAAATTAGCTTAACAGCACTTCCAACAGGCTTACAGTGATTTATATCATCCCTGAACCTTCCACCTTAATAGAAAACACAACTAAAGTCACTTCCCACCTTTTGTCCACTCGCATGACTCAAACATTTCTACTCATTTTTTATCTTGACAGGAGGAATCATATAGAACTTTCATCCCTGTAGAAGTAAATTTGTAGCAAGCCAACACAATAGATTTTTCTGGAGTTCCTGTGTAATAGGTGCTGCTCACTTTTTCTTAAAGGAGAATTTTTTTATATGGTATACATTTCCCTGAAATCTTGCAAGATGACTTGTTTCCTTAAAACAGCCGTGTGGAGCTTAAGTGAGGAAGTGCGACAAGAGCTGGAGAGTTTGTTGCAAAGTGCATCTAAAGTTTTTTTTTAATAAACTCTCCAGATACACTGCCCTTATTCCAAAACAGACAATATTCCTGTTTACAACTGTTTACAAGGCTTTTCTTTCTTTCTTCGTCATGCATCTCTTCCCCATCCTTTCAAACTGTCGGCTGCTTGGTTTGTGCACATAATGCAATGCAAGAGGCGAAAAACCCAATTGAGACGCATATTCTGAATGCACTGTATATTTGTCTAAAGAATTATATTGGCATATCCTGCATCTCTCAAATGGAGAGATGAATTATATTGGCATATCCCGCATATCTCAAATGGAAAATGCTCCTTTCAGAATAACGCCTAATTCAGATTATCCAAACAGGATATGCTATTTACATGCCCTTAGTGTGCATGTAAACATAGGCATTGGTGTTCACTGATGTTCTTTTTTTCTCTGAAATCTGTATTCCATACATACTATTAGGCAATTTTACACCCTTCACTTGCAGGGTTATTAGTTTAATGGACTCGTACCGGTCCAATTTGGCAAAAATGTAGGTTCTCCAGTATAGCTAGAGGCTTTTTTACTGCAAGGTGGGATGCAGAGCACAGCTGTGTGAAAGAATTCCTTTAGCAGCCATGCAGAAAAACTTTGATTCTACGATTTAAAAAAATACACATGGAAGATCCCAGACTAGATGAACATAGAATCGAAAAAAAGCAGAGCTTCCCTATTGGTGCCTATTTGACACCTTACTTTGGGGAATGATTGAATTGGATCCATGTCTTCTCAAACTGCAGTGTTAAATAGAAAGCTTTATCTGACACGTTTAGTTACTTAATGCATGGAGCAACCCAAAGGACCCACAACGTTGGAAAAATCTAATTTGCATAGAATATAATTGAACAGTTGACTGCATTTACCCTGTGACTTTTGAATGTCTGTGGAAGCTATGCCCTTGACTTTGTCCACACATAAATGTAGGAGTTAAGATTACCAGCAATGGTCCTCCCACTCTGCCTCTGTTATAGGGCCAGTGCCCGACATCCCCACACAGTGTTGTTTTTATAGGGTGTTTAAAGTGTTTAAGTAATTTCATACAGTTTGTGCTCATCCCCCTCTCCACTGAGAGACGAAGAGAAGAGTGAAAAGGGGTCGAAGTGCTTTATTTATGTGATGGTGCATGAATAAATTGTCTTACTCTCCACAATCAGATTTGATTGTCATCACTGCTTGTTTATCCTCTCTTGAGTCAGCAAGGACGACTGCACTATTATGTTGTGTCCTCCTATACATTATTGTTGTGTTAATCTCTCGCTGCCGGCATTATGCCCAGGGGCACAGCTGACCTCCGCCTGCTCTGACAGGAAAGAATCATGTCACAGTTATTGATTCTAATGCATTCATGTTATAAATACAATATATAAAAAATGTACTTTCACATCCTTGCTCTGTGGCATTGGGTGTGGCATCAGACATCTTTGTGTCTGAGATACAAACCCACACACACACACACACATGCTCGATGTAAGTACAGCTGCCGATGTCTGTGCTTAGTAGCAGCTCTAAAGTTGGCACACATCTGTTCATGCATTGATCCACCGGCTCTGTGCGTGGGGACAGTGTGTGCGTGTGTGTGCGTTGGGACAGTGTGTGTGTGTGTGTGTGTGTGTGTGTGTGTGTGTGTGTGTGTGTGTGTGTGTGTGTGTGTGTGTGTGTGTGTGTGTGTGTGTGTGTGTGTGTGTGTGTGTGTGTGTGTGTGTGTGCAGGGACACACTGTACGTCTTGTCATGACTCTGATGATGCCACCCCCTCTCACAACATTGTCCCCTTGCGATCTCACACCGCTTGACACTCTGCATGCATGTGTGTGCGCCGGTGTCCGTGTGTTTCTGTGTCTGAGTGAATGGAGTTTATCCCCACTGGCCCAGATGCCCCGGCTAAATCCATCACCAGCGGTGCTGCGCAGCGGTGCTAAGCTGGAACATTTGGCACCAAGCTAGGAATGAAAAAAAAACAAAAAACAGGAACACACTCAAACATACACATATGCACACGCACACACAGAAAATTGAGTTTGGGGATTTTTTTTTTTAAAGAGATTCAGAGGAAGTGGATTTTTTTTTTTTTTGAGTGGAAGGGTTAGACTCAGGGACCGGGGCAGGAGCTTTTTCTCCGACGCTCTGAGCCTTTTGGTGGTGGTGGGGCCGGGGCGTCCATCCCACTCTCTCCACCCCTTCACTCCTTCGTCTGTCCGGTCCGGCTGACAGGATGGAGCCGTGCGACGACGATGACGAGCTGGGGATGTTAACTGCTTTCCAGTAAGTTCTGGTGCCCTCTGACACTTCTTGCTTGCTGCGGTCGCTGCACATGTCATCACCATGTTGGATTTATTTGTAAAGGACAAAGTTGAAGATACATTTTCAGCCTTTGCCACCTCTTTCGGCACTTTCCAATCAGAGTGTTAAAGCTCTTTAGCGAGGGCTTTGTTGATTAAGCTCCATGGGAGGTTGACATGGAGGTTGCTGCTGGTTGTTTGATATTATGGCCCTCTGGCTCAGGGTCATAGATTCTTTATGAATAGTTGAAAAGTTGAGGTGATTTTGCTTTTGATGTCTTCCCTAATGGCTGAACATGGATTAAGTGTTTTGTGGATGAAGTTTTTTCCAGATATTGGCCAAAGTAAATTTTGCATTGTGTCTAATAATGCCACTTTGATAAGTATTCAAATCATTTATAAGTATCAATAACGCATTGGAATGGATCCTTTCAGTATTATATTACCATAATATTGGATTATTTTATTGATTTATTCATTTGTAAGCTGAACTTTGATGATGGAGTTGGTCAAGGTGCCATTTTATCTACTTCTTATACTGTTGGGGAATCTATAGAATTGTGTCATATTTTATAAACGGATCATATCTTTTGTAATCTTGCTCTAAAAAAAATAAATGCGGTGATTCTTGCAGTTGCTCTCACAAGCATAATTGAACTTACAGAACAATTTTTTCCCTGGAGTGTTTGCCTCTTCCTGCTGGATGTGTTTTTTTTTAACCATATTATGAATGCATATTCTGTTACAAGGTTCTCAACCGTATGATTTTGCATCATCAATAAGAATGAAGTGAATGGGATGCACAATGGCAGTAACATATTGACAGGCCCCTTTGTGTGATTTGAATGAGCTAATTGTTTATTGACGTTTTAAATACAATCAGTTCTACCTGATTGACAGACTGCTGGAGTTATTGCTCGTGATCACCTTGAGGTCAGAAGCATCAACGCCTCTTTTATCTTCATCATCTCTTTACGATCATCATAGCTGATGGATTTAATGGCCGACTGTCTTGCTGCCGGCTTTAGAACAGCCATATTGTAATCTTGCTCACTGAATTGTCAGCGCGTGAGTCGTACGTTACATAAGGCGGAGGTGGCTCCAAGCAGCAGCGGAATCCAGGACCTTGTAATTACTGAACACACTTAG
Organism: Echiichthys vipera; assembly: GCF_963691815.1. NCBI lineage: Eukaryota > Metazoa > Chordata > Actinopteri > Perciformes > Trachinidae > Echiichthys > Echiichthys vipera. The sequence continues at coordinate 8,466,746 of NC_139848.1, read as the reverse complement.
AGATTACATCATGGATTGAGGGGGTTTAGCTAGCTGGCTGCTGGGAAGAGTGTCTCTGTGTGTGTTTGTGTATGTGTGAGGTGTGGTCTCATAAAATGTTATTTCTTTGCATAGATATTTATATGCATGTTGCTTTCTACACTAGTCAGTATGTTAATGCCGGCTATTGAATGTGCGTTGTGGGCTGTAAGGTTCAGAAGTCTTCAATTAGCATACTGAATAACTGGGGGTCAGAAGGGGAGTTAATTGTTTTAAAATCGTCTCCTCAACAGCCGGATAGTGTATTTACTGATTGTCATTTTGAGTGATAGTGCACATATGAACCTACACACACATTTGAATCATGCGATTGATGGACTTATTTTTGACAGTAGTTGATTTGAAATAAGCCTTCCCATATCGCCTAGCAGTGATTCCCAACCAGTGCTACATGGACAGATCGTTTAGTAGCTCAACTAATATGAAAAAATAAATTCAGATTGAGTCTGACATACATGTTGACTCAGCTGTAACACCTGAACACTACCTAGGAATGATGGATAAACGGTTAGAAACTGCTGACATTACAAGTATGAATGCAGATTTGATTAAGCCAAAAACATTGTCAGTTCATTGTAATGCTAATATAGTTAATATATATAGCGTTAAATTACATCCAGTGTAAATATGAGTCCATCTGTCAGGGCGGTGGAGGTACATCCGAACGAAAAAAAAAAAAAAACACTTGCATAAAAACTCACATTTAGAGCTGTCATACTAAAACATGCATCACATTGTTATTTGAAAAGAACTTCAGACGACTCAACTGATAATACAACCCAAACTTGAAGGTGCTACAGTCATTTGAAAATGCAATAAAACCAGACTCCATGATATTTTTTTAACTACAGCAGTTGAGAAAGAAACAGGAAAAAGTAAGCTTGCCCTTCTGTGTCCATTTCTTTTTTCCTTTCTACCTAAACATAAACCCATGCAGCTGCTGGTCAGCAGTGTACTGGGATTGAGTAAGCGCCAGATCGCAGCATCATTGTTGAAGGATTACAGCAACGAGGGGATAGGTCATTGGCCAGGAAACATGTGGCCCAGAAACAGACAAATGAAATTTGATTCAGATTCAGACTTGGCGCTGCTGTGTCAGTCAAGACAAGCAGGCATGTACTGATTTTCTTTTCTTTCTTTTTTTTCAATCTCTCCACCTGCTGTTCCTGGTTTTCCAACCACTGATATTCTAAATATTTGAATTTTGACTCAGCAGCTGCAGAATCAGTGACACACATTGGGATACAGGCGAAATAAAGTGGACCTACTGTACTGCTTTTCTCATTCCTGTTGCACTACCGGCTTGCAACAAAAATCTGTATTCTGTATTTTGGAAAATAAGAGTGTCCAAAGCCTACCAATAAGTGCATTATATAAACCAAATTTGCACAAAAATATGTTATTACTGTTCATAACAGAACTACTAAATCTAAACAAGATTATAGGATTGAAGGTTTGAAGTCTTTAGTGACTGAGACTGAGGCATTTTATTACTTAAAGGAAGATGTTTGATCATTTTCTTTTGTAATATGCCTTTTTTACGGTTGAAAACAATTCAGTTAACACCAGTGCTGTTTCATGTGTTGTGAAATTTTGATAGAAACTATGTTGGACACATTTGGTTAATTACTATAAATGACACAAGTGGCCCAAGAATAGAACCCTGCTGTACACCACATTGTAATTATGCTTTGTGCATCCTATTGTCCAGTACTTGGACAACATTTTTTAACCATACAAATGCAGTGTTATTATATCCATATTTTCAGAATTAAATAATGCAATGTCAGTTTCAACAGTCAGTTTCATAATATATATATATATATATATATATTTTTAAATAAGAGATTTCCTTTGCTAATGTGAACAATAATGCAAGAAAAAGGCGGTATATTTCGTAAGCCTACCGAAACACAATACAGATGAAGGTAAAACCAATTCTCACCATTTCATCTTGATAATCAATTAAAAAAGTTTCCATTAAAATAAAAAAGTCACTGGATTGTATTTCTGGGAAATACCAAGTTGAGGCTCTAGCCTGTGATGTTTCCTAGGAATGAGTGGATGTGGGAGATGTTCATTTCTTGATTGTTATTCATAGTAGATTGAAAGTGCACATACAACCACTGAAAATCCCTTGGGAGATCTCTTTTTTCCCATTTAACCCAATTTTATTGTCATTGCACTTGTACATCATAAGAAAATCTAATCATCATTTCTCATACTTCAAATTCCGCGGTGTGGAAAACTTAATATTAAAATGTGAGTGAAATCAAATATGATGAAATTCAGAGGTTTCAGAAAGACACTAGCTTTTTTTTACGGGAGAAAAATAATACACCTCGGCTGCTTTGTTTGAGACCAAATCCAATTTTTTCACTCTCAAAAAAAGTGCAGAGAATTTGTGTGTCTATTGAAAGTGCTCTTCCTTTGATTATAATCTGCTGTCACTCCACCTCTGAGCCCCGCTGCATCGCAGGATGTTTGGCGCTCGGATTGGTCGGGTCTGGCTGGAAGGGCCTTGGGGCCAAATCGGTCATAGGACGATTAGTTTGCTGGCAGGTGCTCAAAGTCTAGCCCTCTTTCTCTTCTTCTCCTTCTGCCTGTCAGATGGAAATTCATGTAAATTCCTGTTGGCCGCAGAAAGCAAACAGAAGTGATCTGGAATGCATCATGGAAAACACAACATTAGCAAACACCTACTGTGTTCTTCCAATTCAGATTTCAAAGTGCCAGCATCTCTGGAAGGAAATGTGGAAAAAACACTCACACCCAAAAGCAAGATTTTTAAACATTCTAAAATATTTTTTTTTACTTTTATATATTGTTGCTTCTCGAAAACTACTCTATACGGTTAAAATTCTGCTCAAAGAAATGTGGTGACAAGCATCAGCGATGGAGGATGACATCATCCATCTGCCCAACCCTATAGTTTATACATTGTTTTTTATGTTGTCTTTAATGTACTATCAAAACTGCTGCAGTTGTGCCAGTGTGTGTATGTGTCCTGCAAACAAAATTACTTTTAACAAGACACACTGTTACCAAAACAGCTGACCACTTCATTGACCAACAAGGCTGAAACATCAATACCACATTACCAGCTGAAAACCCTGTGTGCAGCTATGATGGCAGGTATTGACTTGGCATCAGCGGGATGTTTGCTTGTTATTCTTGGTTGGTTGTTTTCGGAGTTGTGTGTTTATTTCGACTCATTGTTGTTCTTACAGGCACTAATGGACACAGATGTTGATAATCTCTTTGGGAATACCACTTATTACACAATATCCATAGTCTGTGTGTATCTGAACGTGCGGACGAGACGTGTGAACACGTGTCGCACTAAGTGGGGATTTGTGGTGCAAATCCATCGTCTGTTTCCAAACAGTCAGAGATCTTTCATAAATGTCCGATGAGCCAATGTGTAAAGCCACAATCCCTTAATGACTAACTGCAGATATGGCAACAGCCCCCGTCAGTTAAAGGACATTTACATTCAACAGGGTTATCGCAGTGTTAATCTCTGCATGTCTACTGTTGGAACTGTTTATTCTTTATATGGATACCCATTAGCTTCCACAAAGTGCTCGCTAGTCTTCCTGGGTTCCACTAAAACTGTGAGATTTAAAACCCATATGCCACTTTGTTGCTTATGTCCTGAGTTGTGTTCCCTTGCATGTTAAGTGACCACAACAGATGGTTGAGATTTGGATTAACAACTTTTCTGTCACCCATAATATGTGTTTCTTACATTAGCCTTTGAATGTCAACCTGACACAAAGTTGTTTTTGTTTTCAAAGAGAGATTTTATTACATTTGCAGAAATGTGCCAGCATATATTTTAGTTTTGCTTTATCAGCATTTAGACCACCATCCGAATTCAGCATCAGTGAGCCAGAAGCAATAGACCCTTTTCCCAGCAGACATGGTGACCTGTCAAAGCAGGAAAAGCTCAGGTGTAAATAATCACATAAACAATGGCTCCATTTCTAAGTGTACCAGTAAGCCATGTCAGTGAGTGAGCGTGCACTCTGCCAGAACTCTGGTACTGGCCTCCTAAATGGGATGCAGCCGTCATTATTGTTATTCCTTTCACCTGTTTTTTCTGCTTTGACAATTCAAAATATTTGCTGTGAAAAAAGGTATGTAAATTGTTTAAGGCCTTTAACAGCCTGTTCTCAAAATCTGTGTTTCTGAACAGGCAATACTTTGAAAACAGCCCACAAACACAAATTAAAGGGGAACATACTGTATTATGCAGATTTTCAGGTTCATATTTGTATCTTGGGTTTCTACTAGAACATGTTTACATGCTTTGATGTTCTAAAAACACATTTTTCTCAAACTATACCTGTGGATATACCTGTATTTACCTTCAGTCTCGAAAGCCACATTCTCCATTCTAGCGCCTGTCTCTTAAAAACAAACAAAACTTTAAAAAAAGAAAGAAATAAAACTCCCCAAACAGCACGGTCAGCATTTCCAGGTCTTTAGAAATCTGCACTTTTTTTGTCTCTGCACCACCATTGCAGCTGGGAAATGACTGTACCGTAGCAGCACCTTCTACCTAGAGTATAGTTGTGACATCAAAACAGTACAGAAGTGCTTACGGCTCATTTAAAGGCACAGTTTCTGAATAAGGGCTGTGAGCACTTCTCAGTGGATGAGAGTTTTGATATTTTCACAGTATTTAGACACGTCGCCTGCTTTATAATTAAAAAAAAGACATGGAAATCTTAATTTTTACAATATTGGACCTTTAGGTAATATTGTGTGGCTCTTCTTTCCTTTTGGACCATACTGTACTTCTGCAGTGTGTAAAATATACTCTACTTCAGCCAGAATTGAGTTAATTAATGTTTAATCAGAAGCTGAACTTGGTGGCATAAAGTCAGATTGAAAACTGTTTTACTTTATAGATATAAAAGATCCAACTGATGTATCCAACTTCCATCTCAAATCTCAGGTGAATTAGAGATTTTAGTTGCTATGGTGGTATCAATCTTTTTTAACTGCAAAAAACAATAAGCACATTTCCCAAAGTATTACAGTGAGACATCATACATTACATGCTATAGGAATGTACTTTAATCACAATTGTCCTTTCAACAAATTTGTACAGTTTGTTATCACCGCTGATTGCTTGGACTCAAATGATTGTAATGCATTTTACAAATTGCCAGTTTCAGATGTAATCCCTATGGAAAGTTTCCATTATTTATACCGTCACAATGTAACACTCCAGTCCCAACACACTTTAGCAAATAAAATTGCTGTGAAAGTGCGACACAGATATGGTATCTCAGCTTCTGTTCCAGTTAAAAAAAAACCTGTAATTTATTACTTCCACTCTTGCCCAGAACACTTCCACCATTACTCTGACTCTCACTTTGTTTCTCTCATCACTGGGAGCCCTGCCCAGTTATGTCCAGCAACACTGGGACCATTGCCCACACAAGAACCCGTCGGGCCTCGTTGTCATCACACATTATTGGTCCTTAGCCTAATCATACTGAGTGTCTACGTTCAGTATGCAGTAGTTCTTCATAAGTGTACTCTTCGGAAATTGTATTTCTCAGTTCTATTTGATTAACCTACATTTTTCTGCCACATATTATTAATTATTCTAATAATGCCATTTTCTGAATAAATGTACCATTATAATGAGCTCCTTTATAACACGGAAGCTTTGGTTTACACACAGGTTTGTATGGAATCGCATGCTTGTTTGTGTGTGAGTGTATTTATTCAGACTATTGGCTTTGGCGGTCAGCTCGAGATGTGGCTCACAAAAAAAAAATCTTGTCAGCATTCAAGCTTAGGGAGTGTGTGCATAATTAAATGTCACACTGGGCTTGGAGAATAGCTAATAGCATTTGATCAATTTGTTCAGTCTACATATGGGTCTGCATCCTGATTTGGGTGCACGCCAGGCATGATGAGAATATGTGCATGACATGCAGTCAGCGAATGAATATATGCTCCAGTGGAAATAAGTGTTTGCTTGGAATATGTTTTTTGTTTTATTATAGCTCATGGATGCTTGCTTGGAAGCCCACTAAAAAGCTCAGCGGTCTGGGGCAGCGAGCGGCCTACTAATCTGCAGTGAGGTGAGAAATAGCTCCCATCGTTTACCACTCTTCCTTATCTCCTAAGTGTCCCTGACAAGCTCCGTTATTGAAGAGGGATGTTTAGTAGGCTGACAGCGGGAGGCCTGAGGAACGAGGGAGAGACAGAGAGGGAGAAACAGAGAGGAGAGCCAAATGTATTACTTTTTTAAACCATATGGAGTGCTCAACAGGTTTAATGCGTCTGGAACAATCTGGTTCCTGCCAGGTTCAGCAGATAAAAGCTATCTGAGAGAACATTAAACAAAATTTTAATATAAAAACACAGTCCTATGGGAGGAAAGGTTTTACAGGATATTATCATGCGGAACATCACAAAGTTGAGTTTGTGTAAGTTTCTAAGAATAAATGCATTGATAGAAGAGACACTGTAAGTGAAACTAAATCTACCTTCAAATCTTGTCTTGACATTGTCTGTCCTTGTTAGCATGTATTGTATTATTTATACTTTAAATCTCCCAACCTGTGTGCCTGTAATGTTTTAAAACAAATGGAGATTTCTTGAAAATTCTACTTGATCCACATCTGGTACAGTGGATTAGATATTATCCCATTGTTTTCTTCTGTTATTTAAAAGTGAACAGCGAAAAGGTGACACGAAAACAAGATTCACAAGACTCAGCTATTCTTTTGATAAAGTAGAATCCGCATAAAGGAAAGTAATGCAGGACTACGGCATGTATTGGCCGATCTTACCTTTTTGGAGATATATATATGTATCAGCGCATTAGGGGTGTAAGAAAATATTGCAATATGTCGCAATATATTGAATTATCTTTCCAATACACAGCCCTACTGTGTATATGCCAATACTGATATTAGTAATAAGACATTACAATACAGAAATGTAAAAATGTGTTTGATAGGGATTATCAGATATTTTAAAACTAAATGAAAGCATTATATTGTATTCTCTTTTTCTTCTCTTCTCTTCTCTCTGATCTTAATCCCCTCCCCTGTGCTGCTCCACTTGCCCTTTTCCCCATCTTTTTCATTCATACCACCCTTCAATCTCCTCCTCTCCCAGGCCATCATCAACTCCCACATCACACCTTCGTCTTACAACCCCTTCGAATATCCATCTCTCCCTCCATCTATTATCCTCCCTGACCTTCCCCCCTCCCACCCCTCACCCAAACCTTCATCATCTATTCCTACACCTTCCTCGTTCCCCCTTGTTGTATCAATCTAGTCCATTTCTCCTCTTTCTCACACCCTCCCTTGCTTTTGGGTTGACTGCCCTATCAGATTAGGCCTTTGTTATAAGGAAAAGAGAGAAAAAGAGAGATTGCCAGTTGGATTAAAGGGGGACGGGAATGAAATTCTATGATCTTGTTGTTTAGACGAGTCACATAAAGTTCTGTGTGTGTGTGTGTGTGTGTGTGTGTGTGTGTGTGTGTGTGTGTGTGTGTGTGTGTGTGTGTGTGTGTGTGTGTGTGTGTGTGTGTGTGTGTGTGTGTGCGTGTGCGTGTGTGTGCGTGCGAAAGGTGGCGTCCGCTTCTATCCCCTGTAATGAGCTGGCCAGGAAGCCTGGTCCCGCACTGTTGCATTCTGGGAAACGATTGCATGTGTTTTCGGTGTGGTGACATAAAGAGAGTTTAATGAATTTTTAATGACTAATAATGATGAAATATAGGATGAGGTAATATTATGATTAAATACTTCAAACATAATGACTATTTATTTATGTAAACATTTAATTAATGATTGAATGCATTGCATTCAGTAAACCATACAAAATACTACTATTGCCAAACTTGCAATTCTTGCACGCCTTACAGTCGTCTTCTTATTCTCCTTTTTTAATTATTGCATAGGTATTTTAATATGCAACATGACCTTGTATCACATCAACCTAGTGCACCACTAGAGGAAGCTTTAAATGAAATATCATGTACAGATAAAGTTATCTACACTAGCACTGTTTAAGCAAGCATAACTTTAGAGTTCTCTTTCCTGTGGTTATGGAAGAAGCATTCAAATCATTTGCTTTAAGGTGCCATATTGTAAAAAGTTAGATTTAGATTTATAAATACTATAAAGGTATCAAACGCGCACTCCACAGAGGGATGCACAGAGCAAGTATTCAAAAACTGTGCCTTTAAACGAGCCTTCAGGACTTCTGTATTGTTGTGATGTCACAACTGTGCTATGTAAGTAGAAAGTGCTGCTACAGTGCCGTTACAGTCATTCCACAGCTGCCACAATGGAAACGCTGACGGTTCAGAGCAGACAGGGCTTCTTTGGGAGGCTTAAAGAGTCAGGCGCTTTAGTGTTTTAAGTTTTAAAGTGTTTTAGACAGACAGTATGAGAAAAGTAATGTGTTTTTTGAACATTGAAAGCATGTTAACATGTTGTAAATACAAGTATGAACCGCAGAATGTACATAATATGGTACATTTAAGTAAACTAATCCACTTCACTAGGACATGATTCATATTGTTATGCAACTCAAGACAGCGAGTTGAATTTCAGGGAAGGTTGAATTTTTTTCTTTTTAGTTGCCTAAACCTTACCATATGAGTGATTCATGATTTGGTCTGCAGAGTCTAGTGCTTTGTATGCTACTCCACCCACACTGACCTGCTGCCTCTGACACTATAAAGATGTCACTCTTCATGAATTGAAACAAAGCATTGTAAGTCATTTTAATCCAGGCAGAAAGAGCATCTCCGTCAAACCATCACCATGCAAAGGTTGTACACAACCATATTTTTGTCACAGATAGGGTTTGGCTCTGTTTATATTTGTGAGTGGTCTGCAGAATACCAAACACAAAGTGAGATGTAAGTGCATGTTGCAATGGTAGCAGGGATTTATGTATAAACACCAACACTCAGCGCCTAAACAGAATGTCAGTGTCATCAAGGTGTAAATACTACAAAAAGGAAACAAAGCTTATTGTGTCATAATCTATAATCTTCTGATCAGCCACATGTTTTGCCATATGATGAACTTTATTGTTCTTGAAACAGCCTCTAGTGAAAAATCTCATTACAGGATACTAGTCTGATGGTTCTTTTGTTGGACATTCTATATCCTAAAAGGAAATGAAGGAGGCAGGAGAGATGTCTAGATACAGATACTCCACACACACACACACAGAGGCAGGTTAATGATTAACTCTACGTGTTTGTGTTTCAACTGTCATGTACCACAAGGGGAAGGAGTGCTGAATGCCAATGTGGTGTGTAATAATGCAGGACACATGCTTTGTCTTTCTCGGTTTTCTCTCTCTCACAGTTACTCACACTTGAATGGTGACCTTGGGCTATATTGTTATTCATTAGTGGACAGAGGCAGGCATACCGCCTTCTCTCTTCTTATCTCTATGGGACACAAACCAGCAGTGGGATGCAGATGGCTTTCCTATCTTTCCTCAATGTAATAAGAATCGCTGCTTTAAATCAGACTAGGAGAGAGATCAGACAGCATCCTTGAAATATAAAAGAAAGGTTCCTGCTATTCTGTCCGCTAGGTGCCTAACATGCGTGGACTGTAGAGTTATTACTTTTTAAGATATTATATTTATTTAAGATAATTTTTTTTAAAGAATTTGGGAATGAATAATAAAAAGAACTTTGGATAGGCTGACTCATTTTGCACATAGAGAGAAATGACAGGCAGAATAATCACTTACGATGATAATCAGTGAGATGCATTATAGTGGACTTTTTTCATTCTGTGTTGTTATTCAGAATCTCCCACCACCTAATCTCTCCCACACCCAGTGATAGCACCAACAGACTATTTTGCTATTAACTTGTCGTCAAAGCATGGCTGTACTCTGAAAGACCCAAAGAGGAAAGAGGTTTTGTCATGATATATGAGGACTAGGCAATCGGCAACTTGCCAAAGCTTCTATTTGTTTTACGTTATCCTCCATTATGTCTGAGTGACAGGTAAGAAAATCCTTTTTTGAACACATGAGCGATAGTAAATAGCATTTATATTTAATGTAAAATAATACGAAAGAGTAGTAAGTAAAGTAACGTTAGCTGACAGGTCTGACATCAAGAGTTATTCAGTTATAGAGGCAATACTGAACAGTGCTGAATTAGTTCATTAGACGGCTGGGGTGACTGAAATGGATAACTAACTTTACTGTTCACCTGTATCAGTATACTTCATATACGCCTCACTCATTTCAATCATCCCGATCATGATTGGGTTTGTTAAAATTATAGGAGGGAATTTACTGTCCCTCTTGGCAAACTTGTAGTTATGTGAAGACATACATACATATGTAGCAACATAAACATCCTTGTATTAGCAGCAGCCGTATGCCTTTGGCTACGGTTAGCAGGAGGCTAACGTATTAGCAACCTCCGATAATGCGTTATCTGTAGCGGCTGTGACCAGGATGTTTACAAGGTAAATCAGCCCACACAACCTAACCCCCATCACAGCAACTGTAGTAAGGAAAAAAAAATTAAGCACTTTATCTGACCGAGAAGAAAAACAAGCTCTGAGTCCAAGTTCAAACCAATGTTATCCCGAACTTCTCTCCATCTTTGAAACGCAACACCAATATTGATACATGTTTTATTGCGTTTGTTGACATACACTCTTTTAGACTCCCTTTTTGACAAATCCCTCTTCCTCCTCTTAGATTGTTTTGCACTGAACGCCGGTGTTTCCAACCGTGGACTGGGTTTCCAACAAAGAGACGTGAACATGCATCTGCTTCATGTGCTTTAGTAGAACAGCTAATCACAGGGCTTACTTTCTCAGCTGCTCTGTGATTGGTCAAAGTCTGACGTCACGGGGTAGATTCTCACATCAATTCATTTACATTATCCCCAAGGTTATTATGGAAGTTTTTGCCTAATACTGACAAAAATAAGCTGCCTACTGAGCCTTTAACGTTGAAAATAAGCAATATGATCAAGTATGCCTTAGTCTGTTTTGTTATGTCAGATCAGATGTTTTGACTGTTGCCGTCAGGTTTTTTTGTTGAGTCCTTGCATATGAATGTGACAATCTGAGGTACCATCTGCTGTCTGTCGTCTGGTCTGCAACTTTCCCTTCTGCTCACGAAACCCGAGTGAGTGCTGTTGGACTGATTTATCAGTTGAAAATTTGATTCTCTGGAAACTGATTTTATATTAAATATTATTTTTGATGCTTGGGGAGGACATCAAGTCATTGCAAATAAAAAGGTTGAAGTCCAAGTGAAGTCCAAGGTCATTTGTGTTGACATTGAGTTGCGATTTAAGAGCATAAGAAAGAAGAAGTTATAGAAAAAAAGAAAGAAAATACCCTGCTTACTTTGCTTGTATGTTGTAGTATGAGAGCATAGATAGTATATAAAATGGATGCAGCCTCTTCATCTCTGTCAGTTATTTCAAGTTGATCCAACCACCCTCACCTATGGAAGTTGTCATCTTGTCAGACTTTAACTCCGCCCCATTTCCCTCTTACCAAAAAAGGGCATTGGGGGCAATGTTGACATTTTTTCGGGGAACGGGAGTCATTTCTTTATTTTATAACAAACGGGCTGGAGCAGCGTTTTTTAAAACCTTTTTTACATAAACATACAGACTAGAATGTTGTTTGTACCAGGCCTTTAATAGGTTTAATTATGCTGTGAAAACTACCTATTAAACATGGGGGTAAATGAGAAATCGCTCTACTATGAAACCCGTCCCTCGTGGCCTCTCTGGAAACTGCAATTTATGGCACTTCCATTGAATTAACCTAGAATTCGCCGTGGTTTGGGCTTGTATGGGAGCTTATGTTTCATGTAGGACTTTTCAAGCTGTTCGAGTCCCCTTGAGATGGTTCATAACATTTTTCAGAGAAACTTTGAAAGTTGAATGGATGGGCAAGTCACTGGAGGTGGAATCAGTGAAGTGTGCAAGTAAATTACCAGCTTAGAAGTAAAAGGTCCTGCATGTCCTTCACACACCCCACTCAAAAAGTTGTTCATGAGACCATCTTTTTTCGCTTTTGGTGCATATTTAATATGAATTTCCGCTTCAGTGTGTGAGTTTTAGTGAACTGAATTGGCGTCTCTCCTACTTTTGAAGAAGAAGGATGACATATAAAACAATACGTATCACATTGAGTTAGTTAGTGGAAAACATAATGGGCAATCACCTTGCTCTTTTTCCTGTCCTCTGTTTCCCTTTTTTAATAATAATAAAATGGGAATCTGCAGTTCCCGGCGAAAAAATGTTCATTCACTCTCCTTCACTTCATTCATTCCTCCCTCTCAGCCCTTATGCCTCTTGGCCTCTATCCATTCTCATAGATTCATGTTTCCCTTTATTATCCTGTCAATTTCAAATTAGGCAACTCCTTCCTCAATCACTTTATCCAATCTCTTAAGCCTAGAGGTACCACTCCTCTCTCTAACCCACACTGGAACCAATCATTCGTCAATGTTTCCTTCGCCAATTTAATCAGTTCCTCCTGTAGTGCACTGCTTCTAATGCTGATGCCAACATCCAGCCACCAACTACATTTTATCAACAAGTATTTGACATGTTCTGAAGATTTATTTCCCTAATCTAATGACTTTTACATTTGATATTTCAAATGACAAATAATCTGTATGTTAAGGTTGTATATACCAAATAAAGTAATTAAACACAGCCACGGGCATACTTGAATCATGCATTCAGTACAGGAACTGTTTGAGCTAGCAAGAAGCCAGTACACTGTCTACCACAGTCTTTCAAGTATGCTTGGTCTTCTGTGTCAAGTCAGATAAAATTATGGGGAATAAATACATCAGAAATCGGGTCGCATCAGATGAACTGCGTTGCTGCAGAGTTATCTCATTATTTGCAGACACTCTGGTTAGTTTCTGCTGTGCTCCAACTTAAAGATGTCCAGTCATACGAGAATCTCCAATACGGCGATCACCAGTCAGACACAAACACGATTTATTTCAGAAAGAAAACAGTTTGCAAGCTCAAGGATCAGGATTGATTCCTGAAAGCTGTTATCCATAAGCTCCTAGTGATGCACAACACTAGATATCTCAAAATAGCTTCTATCTGTAATAAGTCCTGACAGGAAATTGAATGTACTAACAGATAAAAGGGTCTTCATTTTTTCGTCTCATTCTCATCCAGAGATGGGATGTGACCAACCCAGTATGGAATTATAAGATGGCAACCAGGCTTTTTATATATTGCCACTCACAGAGTGCGGTGTTGTATGTGCATGTATCTGCTTTTGTGTGTGCCTAAGGGTAGGCTAGGGTCATCAAAGAGTCGTTGCATCATAGCAGCATGATGTAAATCTGCTGCTTTCTGTCGTTGCTGCTTTGTTATCAGAGTAGGGGGCAGCCATGACCTCCTTTTTAAAAAAAAACATTTACAGACATACGCTGATTGACTGTACAGTACATTTCCAGAGGGCGGAGGATAACTTTCCCATTCACAGTGTGTTTTTGCATGGTTTGGGTTATTTTCCATGGACTGTGTGCATTATTAATGGCATTGTCCCAAGATTTGTGAGCTCATCTACAGTAGAGGTTTGAATGAATTTCTACCTTCCAGGAAGTCACTGGTTTCCATTGATTTCCATGCTAATGAAAATCTAATTGCTCAGACTTTTAACTTGCTCAAGATAGCTAATGTACTGTATCATTGTCCACACCTTGTTGTTCCGCCCACCAGTTTGGTCCAGACTGAAATATCTCAATTACTATTGAATAAGATTGCCATGGAATTTGTTGCAGACCTTCATGGTCCACAGAGCATCTGCATTTGTGTGCATTTGGATGACGTGAAACGATGGGTGTTGCGTCATTTGGCAGATTTCCGCACATTTCAAATAGCATTTGGCCCAAGGCTCTGCTGTGCATATAGCTTTACAGAGCAGCCAGCATGATTCCATAGAGTCTAGTTAGAGAACCTCGTCATCCTTTGCTAACACGGTTGAAAGTTTGGATTGATTTAAAAAGTCTGCCTTTCTGATGTGTTCGTGGTGAGAAAGATATGTAATTGGCAAAACTAGTCTAGAAAAAAAAGGATTCATATGAGGTCGAAGCTAATCGACCATCCGACAAGAAGTTCTGAAGGAATACATCTTCTTCTTGAACTTGGAGAGACAATAAGGCAAACAGGTATATCATGATATTGTACGATCAAGTAACTTTTACAGCTTCTTGCATTATATGAGTTACAGAATTGAAATTAAAGATGAACCAAAGCTTGTAAGATTTAGGAAAAACACAAATCTATGAAACTACAGCATGCCAAATGATTTACCTTGATGAAACATATATGTGATTTGATGTCACTAGGGCTTAGCATTGGAAAGAACCTAGCGATACGATTCATATTATGATACAAGATATTGTAATATATTATATTCATATATTGGGATTTTTAAAAAATATAATCATAGGAAAACTTTAAAGGACACACCACGGTGTGCATACGTTGTTACGCTTCTATGTGCCACTGTATAATTATTTAAGATGGAACATTGTGTTTTGTCTGGGACAGTCTGAACAATATTCTTGAAAACTTTTCTATTAGAGAAAGGAAGTCTCAAACTTTTAATGCAGTCTCGCATTACTCCCTGGAGAAATGTTCTTGCTCATAAATAGTGATTAGACTGTCTTCAACCATCAGAATAACTTTTATGAATTCTTAAAAACGTGTGGCATTCAACTTGAGGATATCTGCTTCCATTCCTCTTATTTCATGTGTCGCTTGACATTATGTCTCCCCTCAGCTGTCCTGATCCGACAGCTCTGCAACTACAAATTTAAGAAAATGCCAGGATCCAATCTGCAGTAGTGATTCTTGTCACGTAAGACTCTCTGTTGACATTGGGGACAACATGCCCAACCCACTTGCTGTCTTGATCAGAATCCCCATTATCTTGCGCTCTTACAGGCCAACAGCAACCTATAATGCTGAAGTAATACATTAAGAAAAAATGTACTCCTTTCATCAATAAGATAAGTGAAAACATGTAGTTCCTTTTATTACACATCCAGTTGGGTTGATTTGGATTACATGGGATGCTAAACATGCTTTCCGCTCTTTTGCGTTCAATTAAAGTTTTATCAACACCACTAAGGTTCGTCTGCGATTCGTCCTTGGCACCTGGTGGCACAAGGCCAGCAGGGGAAGCATCTAGCTACGGCGGAGCCATCTGTGCACGGGTACACACAAACACACACACACACACATACACACACACACACACATACACATATGCGAGGCTCTGACTTGTTGTTAGGGTTTGATGACAGGCTCTGTGAAGGTGCATAGCAAAAACTATCAGTCCTTGAATGTTCTTGCTCAGAATTAAAAGGCTTCTATTAAGTGTATTAAAAACATTTGTTTTTGGTCCAAATAAGATTTTGAAAGGATTACGAAGATGTTACGTAAAGATAACTCTCAAAATGTTGTTTGTGCTTTGGAAACACATCAGATTCAGTGTTTCAGTGGTCCATTCATTAGAGAAAAGGACTGGAATATGATCCAAAGCCAAATGTACCTTCTAGATGGGAATCGCACAAGGAAGCCGTCTGTGGTCAACAAGACTAAGGCATGTTTGCATCATGGTGATGGTGCATGAGTGTGCACGCATGCATGAGCTCACTTAGGAACACCAAGCAGGGGGAGGGGAAACCCCAGAGAGACAGGGTCTTGCTCCCATCAGCGTCCCATTCTGCAGAGTCAGCTTTCCTCTGCCCATCAAAACTCTCTCTCCCTCCTTCCAGTTTCTCTTTACAACCAAAGCACTTTTACTCTCCTCTTCATCCCTCATCCATCTTTCATCCAGATTTCCTACTATTGCACCCTTCCTGTATCCTCTCCTCTGCCCTGCAAACGGACTTGCAGCCCTGATGAACGGAGGGCAAAGCCGGAGCCAGAGAGCATCCGTCATCCATACGCGTTGTCCTTCCCCCCGACTCCCTGCCTCTCTATCCCATCCCTCTTCCATTCACTCTCCCTCCCTCCTCCTCTCTTCTACCCTGCTTGACGCGGCTAAGATCACTGCACTACCCCATGCGCTGAGATGAAGAAGAACACACAGAGTGGGCTCATTGCAGCTCACATAAGCCAGGTGGAGAGCAGCAGAAAGGGCTGAGTCGTCCTATAGAGAGCAGAGAGACAGGGGAGGTGACCCTCTCTGTCTATGTCATCACTTAAGAACGCAACATTGTGGAAAGACAGGGAATTGGACTGTCTGCGCACTGGATGGGGCATTTAATCAGGGCGATTCTTGCTGCAATTTGAGCGTATTTTCCCAAAACTGAGAGGAATTCTAAATTTTGTGTTCAAAAGGCTTTTGTTGACTCTTGATATGGATCCGGGTTAAAACAGGATTGTCTGGGATGTGGATTAGAATGCTGATGTGGAGCACCTGAGCTTTGAGACATAGAGCGCTGTTGCAGGACCAAATGGACATGTTTGGTTTCTCCAAGATGCCAAAGCTGTCTGGGTGAGTGTGTGTGTATGTGTGTTTCCAATTTCTTGACAAATACCACTTTCCTGGAAACAAATTACAGATTAAAAATGTATTGTCAAGCTGATCACCGTTTGCAGAGTATACAAGTCAAGTTTCTGCATGGAATAGCTAGGGAATGCAATCTGCAGTCACTTTGTCCACTGGTGTGCGTGCTTCATTCAAGAAGTGGTATGACTTTCTGAATGTGATGAAAGTGATTGAATTGATAGACTTTGTTGGCAAAGAGATAAAAAAATGTTTAATCAAGAAAAAACGAAAAAGAAGCTGCATCGAATATGTATGTTGCCTTAATGTTAGAGGCATTCACTGATGGATGTTCTGTTTGGAGTTGCTACTTTGAGCAGGTAGGGGTCTGATCACATTGCTGTCTTGTTATCTGTGTCATTTCATGACTAACAAATGTTTGGATGTGTGAGACACAACTCATACTAAGAAATGCATGGTGTCAACAGCAACAATAGAGGTTCAGAGCATGTGGTAAATGAAAAGCTGGAGTAGAATCACAACAGAAACCAAGGGGCATCCAGATACAGCCAGTGATTAACAAAGGAAGAGATAAAGAAACAAGAGAGGGTGGACAATGGTTATTTGAAAGGATGGAAAAACAAAGAAAAGTCAATAGGGAGCACAGAGCCAAAGGAAGAGTTGTAACAAGACTACTAAGTACGTTCAAAAGAGCTAGAAAAAGGAGATTTACCCTGCGCAACCATATCTGGTCCCATGATGCACCACGCCCACTTATTGCAATTACGCAATAAGGGCAAAGATTCAACAATGTCACTATATGTTTTGTCAAAGATTATTTTCAAGTAAAGTATACTTGAAAAGTTGAATTAAACCAACCTCAGGCCTGAAATGTGAAGACGCTAAGAAGTCTTAAGACAGAGGAGACTCTATAAGTCGGAGCTGCAGCGATAATGAAGAGCTCAGCACACAGCAATCCCCCGCTCACTGTGATTTTATGCACCAAATAGAAACTACACGACAGACACATGTACGTAATTACATGTTTGCATGATCCCTGACTCATGTGTGGTCACATCTTTAAGCTCACGAAACATGGCTCATGACAAATCTCTTAAACCTATACACCCAGAGGATAGCATCTGGAGTGCAGCCTGTACTCTTCTAAGGAAAGACAGAGAGAAATAATTCAAGTCTCCATATTGGTTCAGACCTCACAGCAATGTGGCTATTTCTACACAATATTTCTATATTGTTGTAAAGACATTCGTACAATGACTAAAGTTTGACCAAAGTTCAAAGGAGCGCATCTGACCTCGAGATGAACCACAAACCCAACTAGGTAATGTACAGACTTAAAGGCTGTAAGGTGTGTGTACCACTCGAAAGCACTGAGTAATAGTGAACATAAATAAACAAAACTTTTGAACATATTTTCTTAACATTTGTAGTTGAGTTTAAAAAAAGGGTCCCAAGCAAAGCATGAGTCCTTGAGTCCCCCAAAACAATACTCACATTCAAGTGACAAAGCCCTTTAGCAGCCATAGTAACGGGAGCAAAGCAAGGCTTATTAAATGAAGGCTGGGACACGGTCTATGACCCCATGGCAGCACAACATAACTGGAGCTGCGATGTTGGAGTGTTACAGCAGACAGTGCTAGCAATTAATGCTAGCACACAGAGGATGGTGTTCGCTCAGGTACTCTTTGGGTGCGCTCCAATATGCATTTTTTTTGTTGTATAAAATATTTTCCGTCTCAAGGCTGACTGCGGACGCCAGTGAAATAAATCAAGTCATCCCCGTTGTCTATGATTGTGCCTCAGGAGGTTATAGAACAATAAAGTGAGCTTAATGAGGAGTTTGGGTTGGATGCATGCACGAAACTATTGACTTTAACATGGGTGACCACTCCCATATCCAGTCAGTATTGGTTGTTTTTAAGCATGACCATGATTGTTCCACACCCGAAAATATGTGTTTATTAGTCTAACCATGATAATGAAGGTCACCAAATGTTCGAAAAGTATCCACTTATTAGTAACCCATACCGCAATATTTTCCTATTCCTCAAGAAAGTGCTAATTTTACCCCTAACCTTAACCGTAGCAGAGTCACTTAAGGAAATGAGTCTGGGATTTGAAACAGTTTATAAAGGGGCATCAAATCAGAAAACACTTTCATATGTTGTTTTTCATATTTTTCACATTAATGTAGATGAATGAGTCACACAGCAAAGAGGCAAGTGTGTTGCACATTGTCACATTTCTATTTCTATTTAATTTCTTCTGATTTGAATAAATAGCTTCCATTTCTCATTAGAAGTGCTTTCACTCCCCTTGTTTTCCGGGAGGTTTACCCTCCTGGGAACTACTTCTCCTTATGCTTTACCATTTTGTCAGCCAGTCATGATATTCACTACACCCACTTCTGCACAATTGGCTCCATCTGTTGCCGACAGACTGTAAAATGGCAAAAATTAATAGTGGCGTAACACTAACAGGCACCAAGAGAGTGTTTGCATCACTGGTAAGTTAGCTGCACTTTGCCTGTACCCAGATGGCCATTGTGTATCCATGAGCTGTCACAATACAGTTTCACATCCTTTTGTTTGCAGATGATGTACGTGCCATGTTTGCTTCAAACTTTGATGAGAAGTTTTGGTTCATTCATCACCCTCAAATGCTTGTAATAAATCATTCATTGTAAGAATTAAAACAGCAGCAGGTGAGAGGGATCTGTGATCCTTCTTGTTGTGTTTGTTGTTTTTATCCTGACTACAGAATAATGAGAGTTTTGTTATCACACATCTGGATTTATTGAGGGAACATTAATCTAATCTCTCTTATCCAGACACCCTAAAAACAAAGACAGAACCTGCTTCAGCGTTTGCAGTGTGGGAAAATGTTGGCTTTAGTTTGTCGGAATTTGGCAGTGAAAGTAGCCAGCAGGGCTTGTTTGTGTTCTGCATATCAGATTACAGTAATGCATGCCAAATTGCCTTCTGCTTTAAGCCAATGCATGCTGCTACTTCAGAGGGCAAAGTTCCATTGTAGCGACAGCCATCTGACTGAGTCATGGCATCCTAAAGAATATCACAAATCATTTTCAAACTTGAGTAAATCTGGGCTCACATTAGTCCAAATCACCTGTAATAATTTCACTTTTGCTTTGGACATAGTAGTTGAAATTTATGACCGAAGTTTCAAGGCCTTTAGACACCGAGAGCACATGTTTGGTTCAAAATAAATATTAGGCAGCAAATTCTTTTCCGGATCGTGGTTGATTTTTCTTAGCTTTTGCACTGCGAATAAAGGCATCAACTATCAGGATTATAAAACAACACTGAGGCTCCGTAGTCCGAACCAAGACAACTTTACTCCTTTCCACCTCATCAACTGCAGGATCCACTCTTTTCGCTCATACCTTTCTAATAAAAGTCCTGTATTCTGCAACTGTTGACCTGCAGGTATGAATATTTGCAGTTGAGCATTTTGGCGTCATTTATTCATCATAACCCTGGTGTGTAAAGGCTTCCAACCATAAGTTTGGGCCACAACATGAACCTTTCTATATGAGCACAAGGGAGTGAGGAGTACTACAAATATGGAACTACTATTATGCCACTAAACACAGTTAGCTTTGCTTAGCTTAAAGACTGGAAGAAGGGGAGACAGCTACCATACAGCTAGACAGAGCTAAAAATCAGCCTAAGAGCCTCTCTAATGCTCATTTATAGACACTTTATATCTCTACTTTTGGGCTGACCTTGGTTGGCTGCGTCCCCCTGCTTCCAGTATTTACAGTAAGCTAATGGCTAATACTTATCAGTCACTTTTCATTTCACAAATTTGCTGTTATGTGGTGTAGGTGGACGTGTTGCTGCGAATCAGAGGCTGGAGAGGAGAAAAATAACATCAGGCGTTTCTCTCTTTCTCACTCTCTGCCCGTAACCCTTAAAGTTGCACGATTTTCTTGATTTGAGTCTGGATAATCCTCCTAAGGGATTTGGTCGGTGATCACTGCAGGAGGGGCTGGCAGGGTGAACACACTGACTGTTTCATTCAGTATATGAAATCACATCACATCACACATCCCTCCCTCTCTCCCTTACCTATCTGTCTACTTTATATCGCAGTGTATCCACTTCCCTGTGTATCTACCCCTGCCTATAATTTAAACCAGGCTGATATTGTTTTTGATTGTGCCAGGATGTTAGATATATATTTTCAGGCATTTTTTCTTGTTGTGTATACATGCATCTTTTTCCTTTCACTGCAAAGTCACAGGAGCAACTTTAATTTCAGCCTAGCACAATAACACATTTGTTATCTCCAAATGCTTATTTGATAAAAGATATAAGCTCTGAAATGGAATACTTTAATCAGTCCTTCCTTCTTGCGCACGTCTTCTGCAGGGATTCATTTCCTGGCGAACACTAATATTCTGTTATGTTATGATTACCTCATTTTACTTCCCATAATTCTAGTCGTCTCACACCAGATAATACTGAAAGACCGAAATGACGCACTTCACGCTTCCTCTCCTGCTCCCGCTCCCCTTTGACGAGAGACCAAATTTGATCAGTTATGTAAATGAAGCAAAACCCATTTTGTTGCTTGCTCCGTTCACATCCAAACTTTCTTCCCTCGTCTCCGCTTCTCTAAAACAAATAACTTTTAGTTACAAGCATCATCGCCCCATTATGCTTTAATTCTCAAACAGCGACAGCGCTAAAATTAAGACACAATAAGCCAGCTGATCCGAAATGCTAAGACGCTAGTGACGCTCATATTAAGTTTGTATCCCAAAGGAGTGCTTCACATGTTCTGTAAATGTTAAAAGAATACAACATGTAGCATGTTTTCATCTGCTAGGGCTTTTATGTCTCATGTATTGTGCATGGAACCTGCTAAGTGCATTATTTAATGACACATAAATGGATAACTGCCTTGTTGTAACCAACTGTTACTGCGGAAGTAAATGGAAGATGGAAGCGTTTCTTTTTGCTGAGATAACCCTCTCTTCTCCCCAACACCCATCATAGCAAGGCATGTAATGGAACCTCATAGCAACCCCGTAGCATTCCCGGAGAACAAAGGCATCAAAACCCCCATGTGTCCCAAAATGACTCACTCAAGTGACTGATCTTCTCTCTGAAGTTTTAACTTCACTCTAACACTACAAGGTGCTCTGTGTTGATTTAGCCGATGGCTAAAATACAACATCTCTGAACCGAATGTTCTGTATATGATGTGTTGTTCATTGTTAGAATTACTTCATGATACATAGTGTACAGAGAGGTGACACATTAAAGGTCCCATATTGTGCTCATTTTGAGGTTCATACTTGTGTTTTAGATTTCTACTAGAACATGTTTACATGCTTTATTGTTCAAAATACACATTTCTCATACTGTCTGTCTGAATAAACCTGTATTCACCCTCTGTCTGAAATGCCCTGTTTTAGCGCTTGTCTCTTTAAGACCCCCCTTCTGAAACTTTTGGTGTCTCTGCACCATCATTGCAACCGGGGACTGTAACATCACTCTAGCAGAACTTTCTACCTATGTATATAAAGTATAGTTGTGACATCACAACCCTACAGAAGTCCTGACGGCTCGTTTAAAGGCACCGTTTCTGAATACAGGCTGTGTGCATTTCTCTGTGTATTGAGCATTTTGATACTTTCACAGTATTTATACAGCACCTCAACCTGCTTCATAATAAAAAAAAGACATGGAAATCTTACTTTTTACAATACGGGACCTTTAAAGGAAAACCCCTGGGTTGTTCTTTTAAATCGTCACTGATCTGTTGGTCTGCGTTATGGAAATGTCCATAGTGACTCTGTTTCAACATGGCAGGATTAGTGGTGGACTCACAGTGCTCATGTGATAAAGTAAATTCATAGCCTTTTTCCTCTGTCAGCACAGTGGGTGCCTGCTGTGAGTAATCATTGAAAATCATCTAGGAAATAAAAGCTATTTGAACTCGTTGACTGAGTGATATTGCTTGATTGCCAACCCTATAGAGTCTTTGCCTCTTTCTATCTCCCCTGTTAATCCTTCTCATGAAATTCATATGACATATAGGACTCCACTGCCAATTTGATGCTATATAGTTCTTTCCACTCTCATTTGTTCACTTAACATATGCGACATCACAGGAATATTGGTGTCTATCCAGTACATTTACAGAGTGAATTGCATATCTCAATGCACTGTTTACTTTCCGTACCATTTACCCTTACAGCTGCTTTCAGATAAATGCTCATGGATGCATTCACGTGCATATTTTATGTTGAAGTGTTTGCATGAAAACAGCAATGATTTAGGCATTTGTGTTCTCATTATAAAAAAAACAAAAGTCTCCACAGATTCCACCGCTTATACTGTACAGTAGAATGAAATGAGGAGTGTATGGGGATGTTATACAAACACAGTCACACTGTACATGCCTCTTAGGAAGTGCATGCTCAATAATTGATCACTTTTGCTCGGTTTTACTATATACAGAGAGCAATTCTGTCCTTGTAGAACAGAAGGAAAGTTAAAAATATCTTGCATTATCTTTCATTTCATATTCTCTCTCTCTCTCTCTCTCTCTCTATGTCTCTCTCTCTCTCTCTCTCACACACACACACACACACACACACACACACACACACACACACACACACACACACACACACACTGGTATTATGGTTTGCAACAGAGAAGGAGATAGCACTGTGGAACAAATAAATCAAACTGACGGAAGAAAATTTGAACGAATCATTATTGTCAGTTATCTTGAACGTCAGTTTTTCAAGCAGAGAATTTTTATTTAGTTGCCTACATTTGTTTTGCAATTATATTGAGGAAAGTAGAAGTTATATTAGAAGTTTTAATGAAAGTAGTCTTTCTGTCCAGCAGTCTGATAGAGTAAAGGTTCAAATGAGAGAGCGATGGAGAGGAAATTCAAAACAAAGCATTACATTATCTTTGCCAGCAGTGCTCATGTGTAAACGTGACACTGTACATTATGGCCGTACATTTTCAGGAATTCATGGGATGACAAATAAGATTGGACCGAATATAGGCAGTGTGAAGATAACTGAATGACAAGGCGCATGATGGATGAGCTCACACTGTCTTCTGTTCGCTAAAGAGGCTAGTAGAGTGATTAGTTCTGCTCCAAATACTATCACATAATACTTAAGTGCCACTGCGCATTCATGGCCACTCTGTCAACACACATCCCTAATGTACTGTAAACCTACATACAGTGCAATATGCCTGCCTACACATCTGGCATGTGTGCATATGTGAGTCCTAAACCCATTCCCGTACTGTTTGAGCTACTTCCCTTGAGCTAATTAGTGTATGATTTCTCAAAGTGCTCCATAAAACACTCAACAGTGTGGCAACATGATTATTTGTGTCACATCCTACTCAACTGCACTTTTTTTGTTCTTTTTACTGAATGATTTTTATTCCGACATCAAGAAACAGGACGTGAGTGACAAGTGTTTCCTATTCATCGTATTGATCACCATCCTCCTGCGAAGTCTTACGTAGGGGGGGGGGGGGGCGTTCAGTGGCGCTTGTTCTGCTGTGGTATTTTTAGCTTTCGGAGTTATGCTTCAATGTTTCGGTGCAGATGTTCTAGTCGGGCTGTAATGTTTTCAAGCCAGTGTGTGTTTTGAAACGGACTGAATGCACCCAGTGACAAATGAAGCGGCTTGAGTGTATTTAGCGTGTATTCACACACTGTAGGCAGTATGCATGCGTGCACACTGTGCTCTTTCTTTAACCTTTAAAATTGACTCGAACCAAATAGACAGAGGTAGTCAATGCTTTGTCATCATTACATCACACGAGTACAGTTAACCAACCAGAAACTAAGTGGTGGTGAAATTCCCTATAGGCATGACTTCAGTGAAAGTACTACTCACTCAGTCCAAATATGAGCAAGATTAAAAGGTTTTTACACAGAAGGCTAAATTAATTTTAAGAGCTCTAAAAGGAATAATATTATGTGAGGAATAAAACTAATTGTAACATTCCATGTGCACAAATTGAGAACGTGATTTCTGATGAGTCTTGCGCAGTTACTGCACTTTGGCTTTTTGGGCAGAAAGCCTACCTACTATACTTGTATTTTGTCTTGATTATTATGTATTTATTAAAACCAGTAGATCACAACAGTAGCCTAAATCCATCCATCTATCTTCAACTGCTTGTCCCTAACGGGGTCGCGGGGGGCTGGAGCCGTTCCCAGCTGACTAGCCTAAATTTTCCACCAAAATTATGTTTTCCTGTAAAATCTACGACAGCCTATTAGGGCCATTGTAGGTTTTATACGGAGCCCAGTAAAGGGGATAATATAAGATAAAAAAAAACAGGGAAAACCCCACAAATTTGTATGACAAAACATGGGTTATTCTATGAGATTATAATCATAAATTTGCAGCATAAAGAAATCAGAAATTCTCTGAGATTAAAGTCACACATTTATCACACCACAGACACCGGCGCTGACTTTTCAATCGTTTTCTTTAGACTGGGAATGTAAGGTGACTACTAAGTAATTGCCTTCAGTTGTCTCTGGGAGGCCATCTGTTTGATCCTAATCTTTACGTTGCATCTCAGAGCTTGTTCTTGGATCCATTAATGGACAGTCAAACAGTGCAGGTTAGGATGGAAACTCTGTGTCTTGATTTGAATTTCTCCTCTGCCTGAAACTTAACAGACCTAAAGCTCAGTTCCTGTGGAGCTTTGGGCCACATCCAAAAATCTTTGAGTTAACAACAGCGTAAACATAATTCACACAGAAATCCTCAGATTTCTTTTAAAGAGATCATTTAAAACACTGCTCTGCTGGCCTACACCCCCCCCCCCCCCCCCCGGTTCCGCTTAGTCTCATGTGACATTTACAAAGAATCAATGCGGTGTTGTGCTGTGGACTGTGTCGTCCAACAGAGAAGTACTGCTGTGCTGCAAAGGTTGAAAAGCAACGCCGTAAAATGTTTTAGGTCTGCCACTGACACAGATACATTGGCGCGGTGACAGGTTGTTGACATAACTGACCTACAAGCAAGATAACCTATTCCTTTAGCAACATATATTTCATTGCTTTAATCCTTTCCTGATACAGCTGAAGGCATGTAGGTTTTCCTTTTCGTGACCCACCCTAGTGACTCTTTTCAGAGAAAGAATTATGAGTGTGTAATGGTAAGTTTATCCCAAAGACCAAAGGTAATATATCATCTCAAGCAATACTTCTAGCTGAACAAACCCAACCACATTTTGTAATGAAAGGTTCATGCTACTCATTGATTCTTGTTTCAGCTTCACCATTTTCATCACACCAGCAATCCTGTCTGTCAATCAAAGCTAACATGCCTCCCAAAGGGCAACACAGACTTTTACATTTGTGTCTTAATTGCCAGAATAGATGGTAACTGCATAAACTAGGTATATCCTCTGCCAGATCATTTATTTTTTAACTCCCCCACTGGCCTCGAGAGGTTCCATCTGATATAATCTTATCTTATGAATTAACATGCTTGTAGCTGCACCTGCTGTCATCCGACCAAATGCTGCTTCCCCCCCGCAGAAAACTTTCATTTTGAAGAGAAATGTGACATTTGAAAAACACTTTCAGGCTCGTCTCAAGCTGTTAAATGCCATTTGCAGTGCAGTTGAGGACATTTGTCGGGCGGAGATGTGCATGCATGTGTCTCGTCACGGTCGAGAGTCTGGCCAGCAGTGTGTGGAATACTCCAAATCTTCACATTGGTAAAGGACAGGGTGTGCCCTGTTCTAGTCTGGTACACTCACAATTAAAGTATGTGTGTTTGAGAAGGAGAGTGAGAGCACCAAGGAGAGAAAAGTCAAGTGGAAGAACAAATGAGTCAACCAATAGAGCTAAAGCTCTTAAAGGTGTTTTCCAGCTGGAGAGGTTACATTTGCTTTCATACACTGTGTGTTTGAGGCAGGGCTGGGCATCCGTCCCCGCTATCATTAAGGTATCCACCAAAATAACCCAGTACCAAATAGTAACTAAACCAGCAGTCCATCCTTTTTGTACCCAGACCTAGAAAAAAATAATAATTTTATGATTCTTCGATGCAATGGGAGCTTCATTGTGAAATGAGGATACAGTGGCTGGAGGTTTAACCAGGCCGGACAGCTGTGATTGATGGAGCTGACAGTGTATTTATTGACCTAACCCTGACGTGTCTTTGTGCTCGTATATTGCTATGTGTGTGTGTGTGTAAGTAAAAAGATGCATTATTTTGAACACTGCATTGACTTGAAAATCAGTGTTCCCATCCTGCACAGTGCACAGTGCTGTATATTTGGAGAGCTGTCCGTGGTCCTGAAATAAAAGCTGAACAAAAGCCTCAATGAAGCAGCTCCCTCCCCCCTCACCTACTTTAGATGTCTTTGTAAGGAGTAGCTTTTTTATGTGAGCTTTTAATTGATTCCATCATCACCCGCCGCTGGCATGTTTCCACATCAGTAAGACCGGCCAGTGTTTGTAAGGAGCGGAGTTTCATCTCTAGAGGATATGACGATCCAAATCCCAGTAATCAGCTCAAGCACAGTTCAGTCTTTATTTTGATCTCAGAGGGCCGTAAATTTGCAAGGGAAGGACTTTATAGCGCACAGTACAGCATAGTTCAACATGACAAATGCAACATTTACCCGCAACCATACATTAGCAGAATAGCAGTGACTCATTGCCTCTGCGTTTAGTGCTGATAGGCCATACATTGATGGCTGATGGGGAAATACAAATGATAGCATATGGTGGAGTAATGTAGCCTGAAACACATGAGAGGACTGTGTTATGATGTACTCATTGACATCCCAAGTTCAATTAGGGCTTCACAAAATAAGTTGAATGCTTAAGTGACATAATGACCACTTACAGGGCTAGTGTGGTGAGCTAATGAATAACAAACTGGGATTATGCTAGCTCTATTCAGTCACAATAACTCCCCAAGCTTCTTTCTGTCCCTGCCTCCCCCGGGCATTTATTAAAAAAATGAACAGAGGTACAAAACGCTCTCAAAGCCAACGACCTTGCTGACTGGCACTTCGGTGACAGTTAACAAGCTAACTACAAGGATAATAACTTAATGGGGTATTAATTTCACATAGTGAATTTAAAACACGTAAGTGTACCTTTGACTCATGTCACATAACTGCTCATTTGTGGGGAAGTTTGTACTCAAACAATGAAAGGTCAGATAGAAGTGAATGGTGCAACTATTTTGGACTTTAGTTCTTCATTTCCTCGAAGGTCTGCAGCACTGCAAAATAATAATATAATAATAATAATAATAACTTTATTTATACAGAACTCACTTAAAACAAAGTTACAAAGTGCTTTACATGGTTTGAAGAGAAATAAGTTATAATTGGAATACACAAAAGTGACGTGAAAAAAAACTAGAAGACGTAAAAAGATCAGACATGTTGTAGATAAAAATTACATGTCCGTTGTTTTCATAAAAGAAATCAATTCTGAGGAAACAACCCTGCTGTGATGGATGGCAAAATGCCTTGGTATTGATTAATAGAGCAACATTCACCAAAGATAAATCATGTGCATTTGCCTTCGTGAGCAAAGTCATTGATTGAAACGGAAAAGGACTTGATTTTGCCTCCGTAAAACAAAACCCTCGTGGCAAACAGAAGTTGGCTAAAGCGAACAATTCGACTGAATATTGATGTGAAGCACGATGGCAGTTCAGACTGATTAACAGGCCTTCCATCAGGAGCTTGAATGCTTTTGAAAGCCATGAAGGCCTAGTACTACGCATGGGTGTCATGAAATGTATCTGAATGGGTTCTAAAAATGGAAAACGTGAGAGCTTTTCGGTTCCAGATGAATGGTTGGAAAAGGAAACAGGAATCATCTGAATTGATGAATCCTGTATCCCTTCAGTTTAAGAGTGAATGAGATCGTTCTTGAGAATATTTGTTTTCCGAAGTGTTTCCGAAGCCTCAGCTGCAAATTGACAACTTTGTACAAAAATTCTACTCTGCTTCGGGTTTTTTTACATGTATTATTCCATTATGCTTGTTTAGCAAACATCTGCACTCTGCAAGATGTTCCGAGTGCATGTAGAACGGAGCTTAATGTTCAAGTGGTTACATAAAGAGAAAGTGTGTGTGCGCAGGTTTTCATGTACATGCTTGTTTGTGTGTGTGTGTGTGTGTGT
The DNA here is from genome assembly GCF_963691815.1 of Echiichthys vipera. Classification (NCBI taxonomy): domain Eukaryota; kingdom Metazoa; phylum Chordata; class Actinopteri; order Perciformes; family Trachinidae; genus Echiichthys; species Echiichthys vipera. The sequence goes on along the minus strand of NC_139848.1, from coordinate 8,437,943 downwards.
GTGTGTGTGTGTGTGTGTGTGTGTGTGTGTGTGTGTGTGTGTGTGTGAAACGCACTGAGAGCCAAAACATGTTGTTTTCAGACAGTAAAGCTATATAAAGTAAGAGCACTTCCAGGGGCAACTTTTAACAACTTTCACCAATGTTTCATTTATGAACTGCGCAAAGCCATGAAGAAAGACTGGGTGAGTTAGAGAGAGTGGGAAAAAAACAAGGAATGGAAAGAGGACAAGGATTAGACGAGAAGAAGGTCAGGCGATGGCTTGAGTTGTCTTGCTAGGAGCTATGAGTGTGTTAGGCTGGAACATTAATGAGCATAATGAGGAAGACTATGGGGAAAGAGGCTCCATTAGCAGGCAAATTAGGACATTTCTAGTGACAGATCAATGCCACATTGGACAATCCTCTTGACAACAGCACAAATCCAGTTAATAAAGCTTTAGATGTTACTGTTTAATCATGCTGATTACCAAATCATGTGATATAGCATCTAATGATTACTGTCATTATTAGTCTGGTGATTATTTTCTTCATTAATCAATTAATCATGTCAAAAAATAGTGAAAAATGTCAATTATGATTTCTCATGCTTAGAATGGCTTCGACCGAAACCTAAAAGATATTCAGTTTATGATTACATGAAGCTGGAACCAACATCGGGCTAAATATGGCTAAAATCGTCTGTCCTGATACAGGTCATTTCATATGGCGATAATGACATACATCACAATATAGCAACGTTGTCTTTTTGCATCTCATTTTAAGTCGCGAGAGCTGAAATGCCTTCCACTGGGGTTGATTTCCCTAAAGCACTTAAGTCATTATATCAGTGTATAAAGGAAAGACTTGGAATGAACACTCCTCTATTTATTGCAGACTCAGCTAATGTGTTGAAGTGAATAAACTGAGAAGGAAGTGACCCAAACCCTGATGTGCATTTTCAATGAATATTTCACTGCTCCGCCCACCACTTAAACCTACATGTCCTTGTATGCTGAGAGGGAGCTTCACCTTCACCAGCACGCAGGACACTTAGCAGCTGATCTTTTAGTAAAGGTGAAAAAAAGTTTCATCTTAAATTACTCTAGTTGTTCTGTTGAGTGTTAAGTGGTGAGAATTTGGAGTGGGGAGGTGGGTTTTTGCGCTATTGGCTGTGGAGAGCATTGTCATAATGTAGGCTAAAGCATCTTTGGAGAGCTCTTGGCTTTTTGTGCAAATTCAGTCAGTCTTGATGAAGATCTTGAGGGGTTTTACAAGACATTAAGTGTGTGTGTGTGTGTGTGTGTGTGTGTGTGTGTGTGTGTGTGTGTGTGTGTGTGTGTGTGTGTGTGTGTGTGTGTGTGTGTGTGTGTGTGTGTGTGTGTGTGTGTGTGTGTGTGTGTGTGTGTGTGTGTGTGTGTGTGTGTGTGCGTGCGTGCGTGCGTGCGTGCGTGCGTGCGTGCGTGCGTGCGTGCGTGCGTGCGTGCGTGCGTGCGTGCGTGCGTGCGTGCGTGCGTGCGTGCGTGCGGCGTGTTGGGGTGATCTATTCAAAAAGGAAGGTCAGACTAAACTATTTTCACTCTTGGCAGAAATGAGTTGCCAGGCCATAGGCAGAAACAGTCCTTTAAATGCCTTGATCCTGAGGCTGCTTGTGATTTTTGTTGCAAATAGAACATGTTTACTTGCTTCAATGCAAAACAATATTTTTCCCACACTGTCTGAATATACCTGTATTCACCCTCTGTCTGAAACACTCCGTCTTAGACCCCGTCCTCCTCAGTCTTCTCTGATTGGTTAGTGTCTCTGGGTCTACCACATCTGCGCTCTCACAGCCTCTGCACTGTCATTGCAGCCGGGGACTGACTGTAACAACTGTATAGTATAGTTGTGGCATCACAACCGTACAGAAGTCCTAACAACTCATTTAAAGTAATAAAATAAAATATTAGGAACATAATGCAGACAAAGTGTCCAATTATCAGGATTCATGATAACTGAAACCTTATTTGGTGTTATCTCGCTTATACCATGGTCACAAGAAAAAAAGAAGGCCATTCATTTCACTTTATGTGATTTGCAAAGAAAATCAAAAGATTTTTTTTTAAACCTACGATAACCATAAGACATTAGAAAACCTTTTGTATTAAAACATTGAAACAAAGGAATACGTTATTTTTTTGTAGGCCGTTCATTTGTTGCTGCATGTTACAGTCACTGCACATAATAATCATAATAATAATAATAATAATAATAATAATAATAATAATAATAATTTGTGACTACAAGTCACCAGTTATCATTTTATTATTATTTTGAGTTGCAGAATCCTCTGTAAAAGTCATAACAATCCTATATACTGATTAAATATAATAAATGTCAGAGAAAAGGGGATTATAATCTGTTCTGATGGACGATTACATATAAGGCTCATGTGTATGTGATGCTATGGAGATTACCTTAGCTGAACTCGGTGATAGATAACTTCACTGGACAGTAGCCATCCTGATCAAAGCTGCAGGATACTAGAAATGAAACATTTGCTGAGATGCGCCCAGAGCTCAGTGTTTGAGGGCTGTGTGTTCTTGCTGACGAGAGCATGTGGTGGCTGAGCGGGGAGGTCTGTGCCAGCTGGCTCCACTGCTTTCTATGATAGGGAGGTCTTACATATGATGCAGCAAAAAAATAAAACCTGAGTAGCTCCAATAACCTGTATCTATAATAAGACAAAATACACTGCTTTGATTTCATAAAGGTCCCATACTATAAAAATTGAGATTTTCGTTTATTTATAAAGCCATATTAAATCATGCCACTGCTTTTTAAAAAGCATAACTGATAGGGAATGTCCTTAAATCCCTAACCAGCTTTTCACTGAGAAATGCTTCTTGTCATTACATTTTTGTCACAAAAATATAAATTGATTGAGTTTGTGTTATTGTAGCCTTTGAGCATTAGTGTGAATGTTGGAGAGAGGAACATGAATTCATTAGTTTGGAAAAAAAATAAGTACTTCTTGATCTCAATACAGTGGCCTTTCCTTCAAAGACAGCCAGCAGAACGAATCACTTCTTTTGAATGCATGTATTTGAATTGCTCATATGTTGAAGGGTAATGCATCACACAGGGGGGACCTTATGTCGAGACAGCAAGTAAATACAGTAGGTTGGACAAAAACTCGTAGTTCATCGAGGAGACAACTTTCGTAATGGGAATCGGCAGGAGGTTACAATTCTAGCTTTGCTTTGTGTTGTGATCTGCCAATGTTTGGATGCAAGTTTCTGCACGATTATTGAACCAGCAAACTTTTGCTATTGCAAATACCTGAGAGAGAAGCCTGAACCATCCCAACAAAAGGAGTATGCTGTTTTCAATGCTTGTCCAGTTGCTTCAGTGGGTTTCCCATTTAAGATCCCATATTGAAAACGGTGAGAAGGCTTCTTTTTAATGTTACGAAGCAGGTCTAGATGCAGAAGTATCTATACACTCAATCCACAGAGAAATGCACACAGACCGTATTCATAAACTGTGCCTTCTAAACGAGCTGTCAGGACTTCTGTATAATTGTGATGTCACAACTATACTATATAGAGGTAGAAAGTGCAGTTGCAATCAATCCCTGACTGCATTGACAGTTAAGAGACGCAGGAGCGCAGATGCGTAGGACCCAGAATCGCAGACCAATCAGAACAGACGTGGCTCTTTTTCAGGAGGGGTCTTAAACAGACAGGCGCTAAAACGAAGTGCTTCAAACAGTTAAATAAAGGTATGTTCGGAGACAGTGTGAGAAAGATAATGTTTTTTGAACATTAAAGCATGTAAACATTCTCTAGTGAAACCACAAATACAAGTATGAACATGAATGAGCTGAACAAGGGATCTTCAAACAAGCATCCTTAAAATGAGTGTGACCATCACTGTCATGGATGGTAAACAATCTCCCGATTTTGTGCTTTCATTCAGAGTGCTTGACTCAGAATCCACATGCAAATCCCTACATTTTGTATTCAGCAAGCGAGGGAAGTGATGCTGATAGAGAGCAGCTTGGAGGCAAACGACCTTGACAGTGTAGAAAATATCTATCCTGTGATGCCTTATTTCATTTACAAGTGGGTCTTTATACTTTTTACCACAAGGGAAAGCAATATCAGTCAGTTATCATTTGTCTTCCTGGCAGAACCCGTTGCCATTTCTGTCTCATTCCGACATAAAAAAGACTTATTTTTTGCTGGAGGAAGACCAAAAGGGACAAGTGAAATATTGATGCCATCTAGGTGGACTTTAAGAGTCAGTTTCCTCTTAGTGCTTCCTGTTGGGTGGCTCCAGCTCCGAGGTGGAGCGATGTTTCCATACACGTTGTTGCTCTCCGAAAAGCCTCTTACTCCACACACACACTCGCATATACATGCACGGTTGCACACTCTCCCTCTCATTTTCTCTCACACACAAACAGTCGTACTCTCTCTCACACACACACACACACACAGCATGGATTTGTTTTCTCTGTGATGAGAGGGATTATGGGATAAAGGAGGCGAGGCCACGGCAGTTTAGTTCAGTTTGGACCAAAGCTGCTCTCAGCAGCAGCAGCACAATGACAAACACAGATGAATGTCTGGCTACACACTGGAGATCTGCACAGCCGTTAACGCCACGGCCTCTGTATATATTGAGCACAAGAAGCTCTGATTGGGATTCTGAAGTGGCGGCAGATCTGTTTTTCTTTCGGATGGCTGGAGATCAGCAGAAGCACAAGCATCTGGCTGAAATCTGTACGTGGCAGCAGAATCAAGAGAACTCAAAAGCCCCAGAGCATTGAAACGGATCTATTGTCATTGCTGTTGCCGTATATGGAGTATTTCTTGAGACTACTGACGTATCATGAGAAAACTTTTTTTTCTTTTACATGACAACTGATGGGCAAGATGACTGAGAGGTTCTGACACTTTGGCTGGCAGCTTTGCTGTACTCCAGTGAAAGCTTCTTTTACACTTTTAATGCAATTTTTCTTTTTGCCACCCTGCGAGCTATGACATGACTGACTGATGTATTCAACCCATCAACAGCACAAAATGGGAATCGATCAGCTGGATTCTTATGGCGATGACGTCCTCCTCTAGTACGCGTTCTCTTCTATTTTAAGAATTTGTATCGACATGAGAGCACATGATGGATCAATCGGGGTCTTTTGCTGTTAAGGGGAAGAGCTGCGACGGTGTGACGTATATGTGAAGCACACAGTGGAGAATATGCTGCATAACAGCACTGAAATGCTATTAATCTGTTCATTTTTACTGTAGCTATGCATCAGCTTGCTGTCACAGATTTGAGGTCAGGACAATAAAGTCGTCATGGTTTATGGCTGCGGGAGTGTGTGTTCTCCAAAAATAAATCAAAGCAAGCGCATAGATGCCTGAATCCAGTGGCATTTTTCTGGGTTTTATGACCTTTTATTGCATTTTTGATTATTTCTGTGGACAATTATATGATCCGTGCATGATTAGTCACTAGCAGGTGAGACTCTGCACCATTGATTCAAGAGGGAGGTCCAGCTCAGTTCACATTAAAAGTGTGAACTTATTTTGCACAATTCACAATGAAGTGACACAGTGAACTCTCCTTTCTCCTCCCTCTGCCTCTCACCGTTCTCTCTCACTCACCAAAATGGACATTGTTTGAGTAATCTTCGATAACCAAATCGTATGTCATATCAGATCAGTTCTTTCGAGTACAAATTTTGCAAAGCGACGTCAGAAGCGCCTGCCCGTACATGCAGCTATTGATCCTCTATCTACGGACCCAATGAGCCGTTATTTGACCGCGGTCGATCGCACTAAGCAGTGATGTCTCGCAATGCGAGCCACACACAGAGAGACAAGAGGTCACACTAATTGGGCTGAGAGGGACATAACCGGAGCTGTACAGATTGTCTCTCTGAATATTTCTACACACAGAGTGGGGAGCAAGGTTTATAAATTCACCTTTAGATGATTTTCTTAAACGAGTTAACACTTGGAATAAGTAGATCCATGCGCTGTGATGTTTATGTATGAGTTCTGTTCTCTGCATAAAAAGCTTCCACTCAATATAAAGATTTGTTGCAGCTATTTAAAGGGGTTTCATTCAAATGCTGCTGCAGTTAGGGTAAGATGCTTTTTTTCTCTTAAAAATGACTATCACACCAAAAGTATGCTTAGAAAGTGAATCTGAGACTTAATCACTTCCTTTAATTATCATACACAACCCCCATAAACATGAAATGTGATAATCAAATGCTGATTTTCCCTGTCCTCCGTGTTTCAGCCATAAGAACAAAATGTCGGGCTGGCCGCCCCCTGGCCCAGGCTCCTGGGGTGGACTGCAGGGGCCTCCGTACAGCTGGGACAGCATGAACAGCACCAGGGAGGGACGGGACTGCCTCACCAAGTATGTACAGTATGCTCGTTAACACCAATATGTGCTCTGATATTTGGAGGACACGTTATCATTATTAGAGAGTCCCCACAGTTGCATATGGTTGCATTATTAGGGTTCAAAAGTTGTTTTACTCATGCGACTAACATTGTGTCTTTTGAGCTTTCCCATAGGTCCCATATTGTGAAAAGTGAGATTTCCATGTTTTTGAGTTGCTATGTAAATGCTGTGAAATTATCAAAATGCTCAATCCACAGAGAAATGCATACGGCCTGTATTCAGAGCCTGTGACTTTAAATGAGCCGTCAGGACCGCTGTACCTCTATATTATACTGTATATAAGTAGAAAGTGCCATTACAGTAATTTCCCGGCTGCAATGATGGTGCAGAGAAGCCCAAAGTGCATATACGAAAGAAACACAAACTCAGAGCAGGCTGGGCTTTTTTGCAAGGGACAGGCACTTAAATGGTGTGTTTCTGACAGAGGGTAAATACAAGTATACTGTATTCAGGCAGACAGTATGGGAAAAAGAATGTGTTTTTCAAGCATTAAAGTATAGAAACATGTTCTTGTAGAAACCCAAAATACAAGTATGAACCTGAAAATGAGCAGAATGTGGGACCTTTAAACCTGCCTATTCTCCAGATAATCAAGTTTAATTAAAAACGTCCTTTTATGAGCCATCTGCCCCTTCCTCCCTACATGCACAACAAGTAGCCATTGCTCAGGTAATTTTGCATTGCATGTGTGCTCTTGCGGTCAGTGCCAGATGTCTGTGTAAACTTGTTATGCAGGAAGAAACTTTCAGCCAGGTAGACGTGCAAAGTTGGACTGGAATAGAGGGCTTGGCATAGAGAACTTTCTGCACAAAAAAATCTAGCTACATGTAGACACTGTGGAACAGCCTCTGTGTTAGGCAGGAATTTTGATTTTGAAAAGCTTCGATCCAATTATCTTGCATTGGTATGGTGTTTTACCATCACCATAAAGATTGCTTTATGGTGATGGTAAAACTACTGGGAATTAATGGACAATGGATGCATATGAGTTTCTTTCCTTGGTCAGATTACTTCTCCACACATACTCTCATTTTTCTACCACTTTCTACCCTTTCTTTGGTCTCTCTGCTTTTCCAAAACGCTGGTTTTCTGGGCTTCAGTGGACAGTACTGATAAAATAGCACATTCAACACTGGGCACACTAAGATTATTTTCAGTACTCCTCCCACTATCTTCTGTTCTTCCTTCCATTTCCATTTTCTCCCCTGGTCTCCTGTCCTCTTAGGAAACTGTATATCCTCAGCCAACCTTTCCATAAATTGTTATCTTTGGTTGGGTTTTTTTTGCTTTTATCCATCTCTCTTCCTGTTTGCCACTCCCCCATTCAATTCTCCCCCTTCTCTCCTCATGATGGGGGAGTCAAATATGACAAGGGAGACAGCGCTGGTTATGTGGCTTTGTTCCCAGAGAAAAGCTGTTGGCATTGGAGGAGGTGACACAGATTGAGTATCACAATTGGATTTCTGCGAGACAGAGAAAGAAAGACAGAAGAGAGGGAGAGCCATTGAAGCCAGTAGTTGATTTAACTATATTGGACAGATAACTCCCCTAACCTTACCTTACATGATCTAGTTTCAGTGTATTTGAAATCCCGGAAATATGGGCAGCTAGGCTGCATTTATTTGCATAAGCAGTGTATAAAATGGCACAATGAACTGTATGTCTTGTCGTAAAATCTTTTATTATTAGTTTAAACAGTTGCATTTTTAATGGGCTATTTTTAAAATAGTGACAAAAGCCCAAATAGCAAATCAGTATACTCATATCAACCAATTAATCGACCAATATTTTTCCTTATTTGAAGAATCTAAAGGTTTTTTAAACACAGTTTAAGGTCCCATAATACAAAAAGTGAGATTGTTTTTTTTATTATTATAAAGCAGATTGATGTTAGTGAGGTTAGGAAGTATGATGCTCACAGCTTTATTCAGAAACTGTCTTAAAATAAGCCGCCACGACCTTCTTGTTCTTGTGATGTCACAACCTTATCATATATAGTTTGAAAGTGCTGCTAAAGTCGTTACCCGGCTGCAATGACGGTACAGACACTGAGTGGGCAGTTGCAAAAGATCCAGAAAACACTGACCAATCAGAAAAGTCTGGGCTTTTTCAGGTATGTTCAGAAAGACATGTGTTTTTTGAACATTAAACCATGGCAAACATGTTCAAGTAGAAACCAAAATACAAGGGTGATATATATGATATGATATGGGGACTTTAAGTGGATAATTGATTTTTAAGTGTGTGTCGAGTAAGCATGTGCCTGCCTTTTGCTGATGCCTACATATAGTCGCAGGTGTGTGCTCAAAGCTTATCTCTGTGTGCTTGATAAACATTGGCAACTGTTCTGGTGCAGTTTTCCCAGTTGACACACATTATTGGTCCATTTTTTCTTTTTTTTTTATTGGTGTAACATTGCCTCGGACTAAGGAAATGTTAATACATAAAATACCAGACAGAAGTGTCCTTTTACATTACATAAAATCCAATACATTTAGCAGGTGCTTCTATCTAAAGTGACTTTCAATGAATGCTTTCCACCTCCATAATTACTATTAAAGCATACTATACCATACAAATAAACAAGTAAGTGTGTGTTTAGGATGTTGCTTGCTGCTTACTATGGTGTATAAAATGAAAAGGCATCCCCTAAGTGAGGAAGAGGCAGATTCTAGTTTCTTCACAACTTACAGCACGTCACCCCAACCCTGAAGGATCACAAGCTCATTCCTTCAGTACCATCCTGCAAATGGATTTGGCTGGAGGCCAGTTTCTGAAAAGGAAACAATAGAAAATACAGTTTAAATGAATATAGTCTCACAGTATATGTCAAAATATGTCCCTTCATATATGCACAGTTAAAGTATGTGGTGCCAGGTGGTTAAGAGGTTAGCTTGGTTAGCTAGGTCTGTTAAGCTTGTTATGTAACTGTAACTTACTACTCATTGTCTTGGACTTTATTACATCTCATGGTGGTTCTCTTTTGTCAAGTCCTTGCCAACTTGCTTGTGATAATGTAATATGTAATGTCATTCCAAGTTGTTTTTTTCTCACGCTGGTTATTCACGTCACACCTCGACAATTACAACTGACCTGCATTCGTTCCCCATTCTTCCCCGACTGACAGACACACCAGGATTTGACCTTTTTTATTCAGCTTTCCCCTGACCCCCACTGACATCCTAGCTCTCGTCCTTCCGTGGAGATTAAACCCCACTGGCCCTGACAGGGAAAAAAGATGAGCTCACATCGCAGATTGGAACACGCTTCATTACAGACAGATTTAGTTTGAGATTCCAGCGCCGTATGTACAATGCAGATCAATGTGATAATGAGAGAGAGAATGAGAAAGCGCAAGAGGGGAAAGACGGTGGCGGAGATTGTGACTGATCCGGATTGGTTGGAGATAAAGTCGCATCGCCATGGTTGGGACATTCCTCATCATCAGGGAAGGTTCAGGCAAAGCTGCAGGTATATATATATATATATATATATATATACGGTATATATTGTAATAACTAGATAAATATCCATGAGTAAAGCCACATTGATTATGCAAAATGTCAAAACAATATTACCTGATAAAATAAAATAAAAAGTAGTTGTAAACAAAGAAAACAGATGTGACTATGAAAGTCAGGATGGATGAGAGAGGAAATTCATATGCTCTGCTATATGGACATTAGAGGCAGGCAAAGATGGAATGGATCTTTGCCAGATAACAATGGACAACCTGTACTGGACTTAATGTGCAGAAAGGAAGCAATGGCTGCCAAGGGAGCTTTTTAAGCTGCGAAAGAGAGTGATGGAGGGAGGTAGATACAAGTGGACCCCACTGAAAGCATATATCATCTCTTAATTAACAGGCACTCTGCATTCTCAGTGTCCCGGTCGAGAACGACGTCTGAGGTTCAGCAAGCGGGAAAGTTTAATTTAATATGGTACATTCACATTTAAATGGTGCTCTCATCCCGAGCGACTTGCAGTAAGGCAAAGAAAGGACAATGTGATATTTCAGCGATATGAACCTACATTAAAGGGGCATTAAAGGGGACATATATTGTGCTCATTCAGTCTCAGACTTGGATTTGGGGTTTCTAGTAGAACATGTTTCCATGCTTTAATGTTAGTGAAAAAAAACCTGTATTCACTATCTGCAGCACTTTTTACCCATATGCTATAGTCGTGACATCACAACCGTACAGAAGTCCTGATGGCGCGTTTAAAGGCACAGTTTCTGAATACGGGCTGTGTGCTTTTCTCTGTGGATTAGGTTTTGAAACTTTCTCAGTGTTTATACCTTGACCTGCTTTATAATTTAAAGAAAAAAATACATTCCACCTTTTAAAATATGACACCTTTAAATGTTAGTGGCCTCATATAACCACCGACAGTTCTCGTGAAAATCTTTAATTTGTAAAATTGCCACCTTGATTTAGCTTCAGTCTCTAAGACAAAGCCAGGACTTCTTTCAAGACTCAAAATACATCCACTGGGTGAAATCAACATGAAGCTGCAGGTAAAACGCACTTTATGCCCACATGCATGAGAATAGCAGCGGTTCCCAAGACAACAGACCTCGACTTGCTAAAATAATCAGCACACTTTTTTATGGCATCTTTATATAAATCAGTGGCATTTCATGAATGCAGGACCTGTGCTCCCTCTATGAAGTGGCTCTGAAGCATAAACTGTTGCCAAGTCTGTGACTTATGAGCTGTTGTTCAGATGGCTCCAATCATCCATTCAAAGTTTTCTTCAGAGATAAAAAATAAAGCGTAGATATGAATTGATTTATTGAATTTTATTGTGCACTGTATCATATTCCCTAAGATGCCCTTTAACCCAAGAATGATGACCTTCTCATCACCCAAGAAATTAAACTTGCTGACTCATTGTGGATCAAAGTCAAAATGAACTGTATGATGTTCTTGTTCCTGTTTATTACTTTTACCACATTCCCTCCTCTCCTTTATTTTCCAGCCAAGTATCCCAGAGCAGTTCCCTGGAGGAGGTTCACCTGGATGCCGTCCCCCCAGCCCCTCGCCTTGTGGAGATGAGACGGGACCCAGTCCTGGGCTTCGGCTTTGTGGCAGGCAGTGAGAAACCGGTGGTGGTCCGCTCTGTAACACCAGGTAGGCGTCATGCCCTGCTTGCTGTAACAGCGTCTTTCTTCATACTAACAACCGCTTCCTGTGTGAGCCCATGGTTATATTACATCCAAGTCACATAAAAACACCTTTAACTGCATATATTTCCCCCAAAGAATGTCACACAGATCAATTTTTTAATGCTACATGAGAGATTATTTTCTTGATGCAAAAGACCATTTATTCCTGTGGTTGTCAGATGATTGACAGCAAGAAGATCACTATTCAGTGCCTGCACTAAAAAAACAACACTGGTGGGATGAAGTAACGCTTTGAGAAAATAAAATCACTGTAACTGAACAGTTATTACAAAAGTAGGAAAATAAGCCGGGATCCCTTAACTGTAATACAGTAATACAGAGTGTACGTGTTGTTGAAAGATTGCACTGAGCGATGTCATTAGTGCCTCTTTACTGTTTGTAGAATCAATGCAAACATTTGCTGTAATGATTGTTTAGAAGGAAACCATGCAGTGTTGGCTTCTCCTGACTATGATTGCTCAAGTATGTATTATTGACCTCATACAAGAAAGAAAAAAAACAATTTTTTTTTCTTTGTGGTATGTGTCAACCATGGCTTTGTTTGCATGTGTTTGTTTGTGTGTAAGGCGGTCCATCAGAAGGGAAGCTGTTGCCAGGCGATGAGATCATCATGATCAACGATGAACCCGTCAGCTCGGCTCCACGGGAACGAGTCATCGACCTCGTCAGGTGATTAGAAAAACCTCGGGGCATCCATCAGAACCAAAGCTGTCATAGTTTGGGTTAATCAAGTGGTTGATTTTGTAAAGAAATACAAAAATCCCTCACCCTAAGCATGTGAGGGCCATGTTACTCATATTACAAAAACACATGGTTCTAATTTGCAACCAAATATGCATTTTCTGCATGTGTAGATGACTACATGCACTGTGAGTGAGAATAACTGAGGGGAACCGACCCTTTGTAAAAAGTGAGATATACAGTTTTTTTTATTATAAAGCTGAGGTGCTTTATAAATACTGTGAAAGTATCAAAACGCTCAATCCACAGAGAAATGCACACAGCCCTTATTTAGAAACTGTTTCCTTTAAACGAGCCGTCAGGACTTCTGCACAGTTGTGATGTAACAATTATACTATATTTAAGTAGAAAGTGCTGCTACAGTGCCGTTGCCGTTATTCCTCGGCTGCAATGAAGTTGCAGAGACGCAAAGAGTGCAGATGCGTAAAACCCTGACCAATCAGAGCACAAACTACAAGTATGAACCTGAAAATGAGCTGTTTTAAATGCTTTAAAAGGTTATGTTTAATACTGATCATAACACAAAGACAAAACAAAGTCATTCGTTTGCTTTTAAAATCTCATCTTTAATTTCACAAAACTGTGAAGAGCTTGCCAAGTATCAGTCATGCTTAACGTATTTGCTTATCACACAAGCATATCCACATAACACTGAGACAAATACGTATTTAGAATGAATAAGAAGAAAGAAAAAAAGGATTGATGCACTCCGTTAACTGTGACTGACTGTGTCTTGTTTTGCTTCACCAGAAATACTGTCACATGTCTTTTATTAAATGGGAAACTAATGAGTATGTGTGTCCCTGTGTGTGTGTGTATGTGTGTGTGTAACTGCGTCTACTTGTAAGTGGTGATTGCCAGGGGCATCTCATTCCATTTCAGCCAAGCTAATCAAGTTCCCTTTTCGCTTATCTGCCATTGTTGTTCGCTGTGATTGTTGTTTTCTGATGAATTTTTGTCGACTCTTGTGATTTGCTGTCTTCTCGCTTCAGGAGCTGCAAAGAATCCATCGTGTTGACTGTTGTCCAACCGTATCCTGTGAGTAGATCAGCTCTTGCGAAATGCACCGCGAGGATTGTATGTATCAGATATATTTATCAAAAACTAGAATTTCCCACATTTGCTCTCTTTATATAGGCCCTTATCACTTTCAATTAATACACCATTCATTCCCTATACTAGTTTCCTTTTTTAAGAAACTTTTGTCAGAATAATTGATACCTTTATATAATTCTCATAAACCACTGGGTCATGATGACTCAGCATCATTTTATTTAATTCTAGGGATGTTGCTACTGCTAGCATTCCTCTGAACTCTGATAACTTTTCTCTTAAATCCTAAATTCAGCACCGTAAATGACATTCACCGCCCTTGATTTTATATTTGGGGAGTTAAAGATTTGTGTCTTGTACCTGCAATTTTTCTCACAATTTAAGCAGGCCTTGACTCTCCACCAGGCCTGTTAAACTCTCTGTTGAAGTCCTGAATTTAATGGATGAGGCTGGTGATATTCTATAATTTTGGTATCAACAAATCTTATGGAAAAATGGTCCAAGCAATGAATTAATGCCATTAACATATATGTCTTATTCCTTTGTGCCATGCACCTCCATTGCATTCCAAAGGGTATCAAAACACATCAGTTTGACACGTTCTTTCCCTTAGATTTATGTCATATCACATGATCTTCATCAGCAGCTGGCGAAGGTCCAGTTGTAGATTAATGTTTTGTCAAGTGCTGTTTCCAAGGTAGATAATACACTTTGGAGCTTCGCTTTAAAGCCAACCACTTACACTGTAAACACTCACTAGAGAATAAAATGTACTTTGCAGTCCACCAAACAAAATAGTCCCCAACGTATGCACCATTACGGATCCGCTTTAAAAAATTAGACCATATATTTTCAACCTCTTTTTAAAGATGTATATGTTAAGTAGGATCAAATGTGCTTGGGGTTGAGTGTGACAAAGGAAAAGGAAGGAAAGTATTGCATTGCTTTATGCAAAACAAACAAATCCAGATAAACACTAGCCTTTTCCTTTAAAGGGGATTAAGTGATGATCTTTTATTCCTCCAGATAAATGCATTCATCCTGCTCTATGCTCTTCTTGAGTTTGTGTACATATTTTTGTGCTTTTCTTGTTAATATGAATTGATTTTTCCGGTGTTAAATGCATTGCTAATGTGCCTGAAACCTGTTTTCCCTCCTCATTTATGCACGTATTTATGCTTCTCTTTATCTCTCTCCCCTCCATCTGTCTGTTTCTTTCTTCCCCTCCTCTCTCTCTCTCTCTCTCTCTCTCTCTCTCTCTCTCGTTTGGACGGTTGCCTCTTAGTCCCCTAAATCAGCGTTCATCAGTGCAGCCAAAAAAGCCATGCTCAAGTCCAATCCGGTCAAAGTGCGCTTTGCAGAGGAGGTCATTATAAACGGCCAGGTTCCAGTCAGTTCTACCACACACACACACACACACACACACACACACACACACACACACACACACACCAACATGTACACACACTTATGTATGACCTATAAACGTAATGCCAGATGGTTACCACATAAGACAGACCGTTAAGTGAATGCCAGATAGATCACAAAAATATGTCATGACTTGACACTTTTCTGAAATCCTTTCACGTATTAAACATCACCTGTCTTCTGCTGAACGGTCTTCAAATGCACACACTAATCATATTCCTCCTTTGCAGAACCCGGTGAAGGACAACTCTCTTCTGTTCATGCCAAATGTCCTGAAGGTCTACTTGGAGAACGGGCAGACAAAGTCTTTTCGCTTCGACAGCAGTACGTCTATCAAGGTGTGTGTGTTTGTGTGTGTTCCAACCCTTAAGGCACACTCTGTAAAATTAGCAGTCTCCGCAGCGTCTATAATTACAAAGGGAGAAATTCATTTCGAGTGCAAATCAGTATGTCTCTATGCGCACACACAGACCATAAAATTCAGTCACTGTTCGATTTCCATTTGTTTGAGCTACTCATTTATTCAGGCAAGGTGGCAAAGAGCATATTTAAATGTTTTTGACTTGTAGATTTGGTTTTGATCCACTTTGGCTTCCAGCATGTAGTTAAGGAAGCATGCGAGCTGACTCTTTTCCCCGGCTTTACTGTGAATACTTGTTGTTATCTTAACAAGGCCTTCACTGTAATATTAATAAAATATACTTAACCCTCTTAACCCTTAGATGCATCGGTCATTGGGACCCACACAGTATTAGAATTAAATGTTAATATTTAATGTACTATGATAATGCATACTTAACTATTAGGCAGCTACTCTAATTGTGGTATATTTACTGCAGGATGTGATCCTGACCCTGCAAGAGAAGCTGTCAATCAAATGCATCGAGCACTTCTCCCTGGTGTTGGAGCACAGGACGGAAGGCTCTCCGAACAAATTGCTTCTCCTGCACGAACAGGAAATGCTTACTCAGGTAAGAGTTTTGTTTCCTCTTCCTTCACTTTATTTGTCTCCTTGAGTCTGAGACACATGCACGCACACACACACACACACACACACACACACACACACACACACACACACACACACACACACACACACACACACACACACACACACACACACACACACACACACACACACACACACACACACACACTCACACACACTCACCCACACACACACACACACACATTCCCGCTCAGTATTCAAGCAGCATTTGGACCCCAGTGTCATTTATCAGCCCTGGCACAGCATGGGCGACAGCTCACATTAAACCTACCCTCCCACGTACACAAATACACAAACACCACACACACACACACACACACACACACACACACACACACACACACACACACATACACATAGTTCCCGCTACATTTTAATGAGGTTGCAGGATCACAAGAGAACAATTTTAATATTCATACCACACTGTTCGGATCTGAAGCTCTGTACGTGCCACACACACTGGCGGTTTAAGAGTCACTGACACACTTGATAAAACATACACTATATTGTACAGCTGTGTGTCAATCTTGGTGACAGGTGAAAAGGTGAAGACTGGTAGTCCTTGAAGTAAAGAATAAACTCCCCTCACCCTTTCTACACTTGCACATTAAATAATTTATCAATTATGATAAATATTTAAAAGACGATGCTGGTCTTGTGGTTTTGTCTTGAATAAGAAATGGTTCAAATGCACACACAACTACCCCGAGCAAGTCCATTTTTGTCAGGGTTGATGCTGAATTACAAAACCATGTATTTAGGTTGTAACGTTGTAACATTTATATAGAACTAATAATAATGCTGCTGTTACGGTTTAATGTGACTAAGTAAATTTTCTGAAGAACCAAACAGAATATGTAATTGTAAAAGTTATTCAGAATGCACTTTGACAAAAAGAGTTTACAAAGTGTGTCACAGACATAAAAGCAGAGAATTACATGTAGAAATTTAATGAAGTTCAATGCACCTAAGAAATAAAAACTTTTTAAAAAGGACATTTAGTATCATCAGCATTAAAATTGTACTAAATATTGTTGTTGTGGATAACTTGAACCAGTGGAAACAACTATATACAGTACAGAACAGTAAAGGGCCAAGAATAGAGCCTTGGAGAACGCCATACAGAGAAATATCCCTTTGAGGAACTACTACTTTACTTGAGTATTTCCAGAGGCTAATATTTTATTTTTTCTACATTTAATTTGTTTGACAGCCATTGTTACTATTTACTATGCAGAATTTACATAAAAACACCCAGTATCAGGACTAAAAATAGATTAAGGGACTCATGTTTATTAAATCAATGTCATTAAGTTACATGTACCACTTTTACACCAATAATGCTCACACTACAGCTGGCAGTTTTTCTTAATCTACATTATGCACGCTTCTGCTCATCTATGACCCTCCATCTGTCTCATCCCCTCCTCTCTCTTCCTCCCTTCCTGTCTCCTTCCTCTGTGATCCCAGGTGACCCAGAGGCCTGGCTGTGACAAGATGAAGTGTTTCTTCAGAATCAGCTTCGTGCCCCGGGACCCCGTGGAGCTGCTCCGGAGAGACGCTGTGGCATTTGAATACCTCTACGTACAGGTGAGTAAAGTCCTTCAACTGATTCTGTAAGATTGTTTACTAACTTTGAGAGGGATAGGGTCTAGCTTATGGTTCGGTAAATTATTTTTGTTAATTGGCAGTGAGTAACAAAATGGAAACTGTCATGTCAAAATTCTCATTTGCAAACAAATCCACTCTTGTATAAACTACTCTGAAAAATAATGAATTGCTTCCCCATAGGATTCCTTTGATAATTAGTCATGGGAAATACCCTGAGAAAAGGAAAGCTAATCATCTTTTCTTGTCAGAGTTCACCATTTTGTGCTTCCGAGTCCTCCATGAGGGACTGGAAACAATCCCTTTGAAGGCAGCTCAAACCACAAAGGTTGAGAACAGCTTATTTCCGCTCAGCAGGGATGCACTGCTGCTGGAATATTGCTCGATGGAGATATGAAATGCACTGAACAAGCCCAAAAACGTAACTTTGGGATTCTTACGTAACATGGCTTCCTTTACCGTAGAGTTGTAACGACGTAGTCTTGGAACGATTCGGCCCGGAGCTGAAGTACGATGCCGCGCTAAGATTGGCTGCCCTGCAGATGTACATCCTCACCATGACAACCAGACAAAGCCAGAAGGTCTCCCTGAAATATATCCAGTAAGTTTGAGTGTAAATGACATAGTGGGCATGTGTGTGTTTTCAACCAACTTGATCTGTAATGTTAAACTGTTGTAAAGCTTGGAGCGGCTCCATCAATAATAGATAATAGACTGGCTTAGACAGTTTGGTTTGGGGTTTTCTTCAGGAAGTTTTTTTTTTGATGGTTTCCAGAATTTTATCAGGGATTTATTGGCCTATTTTCCCTCTTTGGTTAGAGGCATGTTCTGCAAAACATAGCTTTATGGTTAAACAATCAACATCCTTTAAACCAGGGATGTCAAAGTCAAATACATCAGAGGGCCAAAAAAACAAATTTGCTACAAGCCGAGGGCTGGACAGGTTCAATGTTTATTATAAAATATTAAAATGATTGCATATAACCTATTAAACCAAGACCTAACCCAGTGTGCCATATTTTATTTAACAATTAAATTAATAATCCAATATTTTTGTATGGCTCTGTCAGTAATTGGGCTGAAAGTTGACATCTGCCCTGAATGCTGACGAATAATGAAGCCGAGGCGGCCCACTTGCGGCGCTGCAGTTAGTTCGTCAGCTACCGTTGCATTGTGGGTAATGTGGTTTTGGTGCGTGAAAAACACCAGCAGGCGGCTGTGGCGTGCAGGCCGGTTCTAATACTAATCAAATATCCTTGCCAAATGTCCTAGCCTTGACTTTGACACCCATGCTTTAAACAAATGCCTCCAAGCATTGTACCTTTTGCAAAACCACACATACAAACAGATCATAAAGGTCCCATATACATATAGGTCCCGTAGACACTCAGACTGCCATTACAGTCATTTTCGGCTGCAATGACGGCAAGAGCGCAGATACAGAAGACCCCGAAACACTGACCATTCAGAGCAGACTGGGTTTTTTCGGGATGGGGGCTTAAAGAGACAGGGGCTAAAACGGAGCGGGTAAATACAGGTATATTTAGACAAAGTATGAGAAAAATCGTGTTATATAAGAGATTTAGGAGAACTAACTGATTTTCTTGTATTTTGATTGTTTTTCTTAAAGGTCCAGTGTGTAAGATTAAGCGGGATTAGCAGATTTCTATTAGCAAAAATGGAATATAATATTAATATGTA
Source organism: Echiichthys vipera (assembly GCF_963691815.1). Classification (NCBI taxonomy): domain Eukaryota; kingdom Metazoa; phylum Chordata; class Actinopteri; order Perciformes; family Trachinidae; genus Echiichthys; species Echiichthys vipera. The sequence goes on along the minus strand of NC_139848.1, from coordinate 8,418,764 downwards.
TGTTTTCTTTATTGTATAATCGCTTATCACTAAAATAAGAATTGTTTTCCATTACCTTAGAATGAGCATATTTTTATGACATATGGTGCAGGTCCTCCTGATGAGTCCACTGCCATGTTTCTACTTTAGCCCAGAATGGACAAACCAAACACTTTGTCTAGATAGTGCTATTTATTCGATAGTGAAACTCTAAATACCAACGAAATTCACTTGCGGTCCAGAACTCTCATACAAGTCATGCACATTTTTCCAGTCCAGTACTTGTTAGGAACATTCTCTCACAGAAGCACTTTCTAAAAAAGAAAGCTCCCATGCTGAAAGTCTATTGTTCTGTTCTGTAACTGACAGCTTGTCAGACAGTCAACGTTATCCAATGTCTAGCTTTTGACTTAGAGTATTTAACCCCAGTCTGGTGGAAGTGCTTTTTTTTTTTTTTTTTAAACCAAGAGTGGCTTTATGCTCAAATCACCCTCCTCTCAACAGAAAGGAGTGGGGTCTGCCGCTTTTCCTGCCCCCCGTCGTGTTGTCCAGCATGAAGGAGAAAAACATCAAGAAGGCTCTGACACACATCCTAAAAACCAACCAGAACCTCGTGCCTCCGGGGAAAAAAGTAAGCAGCTCTCTTTGTCTTTGTTTGCCCTTGTTAATAAACTTCTGACACACACACACACGCTCACAAACACACTCTTCGTGTTTTCTGATGCAATATCCTAAAATAGCATCGCTGGCACACTCAACCTTGTAAGGGTTCTCACCCTTGTCAACCTAAGACCCTTAGTCAAGCCACTTTGAATATTAATATGAATTATGAGAAAAACTCATCGTCAAACTGTGTGCATGATAAGACATTCACACACACATGCCACGGTCAGGGGCCGCCGATCCAACTTCAGCTGAACTTCTTAGCTTTTTGTGAAACTGTTTTAATGATACAGGCATTCATTTACTTTGACACCTACAAATTAGCAGCCTGCCACAACAAAATTAAACACATGCAACATTTTTCCACTTAAATAAGTGATTTACCATCAGCTGTCATGTAAATAAGGTTAGCTGCAAGTGAATATCAGTTAACACAGTTGTTTTAGTCTCAGAGAAGGCACAAACGCCCCCAAACTGAATCATAGGTGCTGTCATCTGTGAGCCACAGCATTGCACTTAGTGACATGTTTCTTCATTGTGATTAATGTGGGCCCCGTAGTTTATTTTAAGTACGCCATCATGCCGCCATAAATACTCTGTGCACCAACTATGTATTAATCCTTCGCCTGATGTTATTACTCCTTACTTGTAAGGAGTACAGAGCTCAGCTTGTTTTTAGGAAACGACTTAGTCTTTTTTTAAAGATGACACTATATAATTTTGACCCATTTTTAAAAGATTGACATCTTCAGTAGTGACGCATGAGCTCGGGGGAAAGTACCGAGGACAAAAAATGAACACATCCATCGTTACCCATTTTTCCGATCATTACATGACATCCAAATGTGAAATACTATGCATATTCTGGATGAAATCTGCAGTTTTTATTCTAAATTACTTAATCAGACATAAAGGGTCACTACAAATAAATAATCTTTCAGTTTTACATCTTATAACTGTATATAATAATAATGAGGTGTCTTTTCGTGTGTGCTGCTGAAATAGCGCCACTTTTTACCCAAGCCAGTATATGTTTGGATGTTGAGTATGTTTATTGGTGTCAGGATCCCCTGTGATTGGTTGAAGAATGCACATGTCTGAAACGAGTGACAGAAAAATGATGTACCTCTGAAAATGAATGAAGGGTTCACTGACGCTGAACTTCCGATGTGACATCATTCATCGCCAGGCAAATTAGCGTTGCTCTATGCCCAAATGAATCTACCAAGCACAGCTCTGTGTAGTGGATGAAGGAATGATGTTCACGTTGAACACACCTGAACTTGTGCGTGATGGCTATAAAAATTTCAGTCATACTCGAGGGGGGTGTTGATCTCTTCCCTCCAAGCCTCCAGCAGCATGATGTGCTGCCTCGTCATTTGCATTCACAGTGGCAGCCGATATCCTATCTGTTCATTTGGGAGAAATACAGCCAAGCAACACCGACAGACTCCAAATTGCAACCTCAAAATTAGCTTTCTCATTACATCTCAGCCGTCACCAATAGAGGCTGCTCACTCAATTTTATGGGAAGGCAGTGGTTAAGACTGAGAAAGAATTTCATAAAAACAAAATTATCTTTAATGGTAAGGTCAGACATCCTATTAGCATTTAGTTTCCGAGACTGATGGTATTCTTAAAGGTCCCATATTGTAAAAAGTTAGACATACATGTCATTTTTTGATTATGAAGCAGTTCAAGGTGCTATATAAATACTGTGAAAGTTTCAAAATGCTCGATCCACAAAGGAATGCACACAGCCTGTATTCAAACTGCTTCTTTAAACGAGCCGTCAGGACTTCTGGACCGCTGTGATGTCACAACTATACTATATATCCAGAGAGAGAGGTAGAGAGTGCTCTTACAGTGGCATTACAGTTATGCCCCAGCTGCAATGACGGCGCAGACATGCAGAGAGCGCTGTGTGGAAGACCGGGTAACACTGACCAATCAGAGCAGACTGGGCTTTTTGGTAAGGGGGTCTATAAGAGATGCTAAAACGGAGCGTTTCTGAAAGAGGTTGAATACAGGTATATTCAGGCAGACAGGATGAGAAAAATAAATACATTAAAGCATGTAAACACGTTCAAGTAGAATACAAGTATGAACTTGAAATTGAACATAATAATATTATGGGACCTTTGAATTTTGGTGCAACACCAGGAGAAGGTACAATAGATAAAGTGTACCATATACAGTATATGTAAGTGATTATAAAGGAAGCTTGAGAAATGACACATAATTGTGGACATTTTTATTCAAATGCTTTTGCATTAGTAATGTATGCCTTCCATGAGCGTGTGGTGCTGAAATATATTGACATTCAGCTTGCCAGTTACATATCAATAAAAAGGTACATAAAAAGCATAATCAGTTATTTTATGAGTGAAGACAAAAAGTGCAGTGTAAGCATAAGTTCAATCCCATTGACACTAAATGGCTGGAGATGCACCACATCCACACAAGCAAAGCCATAGAGAGTACGTCAGTGGAGCAGCTTTTTGAGATTTTGATCAGGTTTAAATGCCTTGATGGGATGTAATGGAAAATCAGTGGTCCAGATCAAAATAGCTTTAGAGTGCCTTACATCCTGACATTAGAAGACAAATGCATCTGTTCAAGTTGAAGTGATTTGGTTGTGGATGCTTACTAATGTATTTCACTTCTCTCTGCTTGCAGCTGACTGCATTGCAGGCCAAGGTGCATTACCTGAGGTACCTCAGCGAACTCCGACTCTATGGAGGAAGGGAGTTCAAATCCATTCTTTTGGTAAGGAAATTACTTCTGGAAAGGATTTCTTTATTTTGTTACTGCATTTCAGCCAACGTTAAAACCTTTTAGGATGCTTTTTAATACGTTAACTGTCATTTAAATAAACTGTACACTTTCTGCAGCAAGGGGAGAAACAGACAGACGTGATGCTGTTAGTGGGCCCACGTTACGGCATCAGTCATGTCATAAACATCCGGACCAACCTGGTGGCCCTGTTGGCCGACTTCAGCCACGTCAACCGCATTGAGATTCTCACTGAGGACGAGACCAACGTCCGACTGGAACTGCATGTTCTGGATGTCAGGGTGAGCACAGTTCTGTCTGAAAACAAGAGGTACCAGCAAATGATACTTCGCCCTGCACAAATGATAGAATCTGTTGTTTTTTTCTTTCTTTTCTTTCCTCCCCTGCCACCCTTCCTTTCTGTCTTGTTTCCACAGCCCATCACACTGATCATGGAGTCCAGTGATGCAATGAACCTGGCCTGTCTAACAGCAGGCTACTATCGCCTCCTAGTGGACTCAAGGAGATCTATCTTCAGAATGCCCCACTGCAATAGCACGGGAGGGGATGACATCAGTGAGTTAACAATGTGTGTGTGTGTGTGTGTGGTTAATATAGTATGGATTTTTTTTTTTTATTAGATGTTGTTAATTGCTGTTATGCTATTCATTAATACAAAAATGCAATTTCCGTTCAAAGTTTACAGTCAGGATCTAAATAATTTCCCTGTGAAATGATTTGAATTTAGGTGAGAAAATGTTGGTTTTTCCACTTCACTTTTACTTTAGTCTCATGAATGTTGTAGAAACAAGTGAGAAGATATTTGTCCTGGCAGAACATTGCGTATAAATCCATTAAAAGAAGTTGAGAAGAAAAAAGGAGTTGAGAAGAAAAAAGGCCAGAGGCTTAAAAATTGATGCTTTACAGTTCAGAATATAACCTCAAAAGAACTGAAGTGGATCACTCAAACGTCTAGCTTAAAGCAGACAGCCACTTTAAAATTTAATCAACATAAAAATATCAAATGCATGAAATAATAATATATGTTTTTCTGCTGTCTGCAGGTCAGGATCGTGTCCTGGAGTGGCCGTATAGCACTTCTTTGGGGGACAACGAGGAGCCGTCACCCAGCCAGGGAGAGGTCTACAACAGGGACTCTGAGTATTCAGACAACGGGCAGAGGGAAAACAGCATCTCTCCTTACTTCCATGAACCACAGAACCCTGACAGAGACCTTGGGACACGGAGAAGTCCATTGCCCCCTCCTCTCCCCCCCACTACCAGACACAAACCTCAAGACTCGCCTCGGAGCGCCAAAGTGTCATTTATTTTTGGGGGTGACCCGCCCTTGAACAAGACGAAGAACTTAGGCTACGAAAGACTGTTAGAGAGCCCTGAGGTACCTGAGCACAGACCGTCCTACATGCACAACAACACAGACTTTCGTCCACAGGACAGGGTGCCATTCCAGTTCAGTGGTCTGACGCATGTCTATAGTAACATTATAACTGAGGAAGGCGGTGAGGAGCCACTGTTAAGGGATCTGTTTTATCGTGACACGACGGACGACGCAGAGGATGACGACGACGCTTCCTGCGAAGAAGACTCCACAGGTGGGACGCCAGTAGGTGACGACATAGTAGGTGGAGGTGAAAACTGCAGCAACCAAGGAGGGGGGTTAGCCACGGCAGCCGGCAAAGCTTCCTTCCTCACGCTCTCCGGCTCAACCGACGACATCATCGACCTGACGTCGCTGCCTCCTCCTGAGGGGGATGACGGTGTCGACGAGGAGGAAGACGACACCCTGCTTCAGACGCTCAACCTTGCTATTGCAGCGCCGCCGCCAGGCTTTCGGGACAGTTCAGACGAGGACACAGCACCCGAGGGGCGGCCACTAAGCACACGCGACAACGATGACATCCCGGTGTCGTTAATCGATGCCATTCCAACTCATGGGGAGGGGGAAGGAAGCAGGGGAGGCGGGAGAAGGCTGGAGAATGAGGTCATGAATACTCTACAGGCACTGGAGGCTCTGTCTGTCTCTGAACAGAGGCCGCCACCGCCGCCACCAACCAATAACAATCCAGGTCTGTTGAATAGTAACACAAGAGCAGTAATGTTCCATCACGTTTTTTACTCACCAAGAATTATTAATGCAAAAGTGGTCATAGCCCTTATATTTAATACAGTAGACTTTAACAGCATATAGCTTAATTGGCGTCATGACCTTAGCGTCATTTAACTTTGTATCTCATATCTTCCAGGTGTTTACGTGTCTCGAGGTTTCAGCCCAGAGTCGTCCTCAGATTCCGGCAACGAGACCAACTCCTCAGAGATGACTGAAATCTCCGAACTGGCTGCTACTCACCGGCTCAATGAGAGCCACATGCGTCTTCTGGTGGCCACGCGTGAAGGGTACCAACCTTTGCTCGAGGAGAAAACAGAATTCCCCGTCTCACCCAGCACAGTGGGAACAATACAGAAGAAGCCCCGTAGTCCAACGCGGCACCTTCACCCTCCAGCAGTTCCTCCGAGAAGAAGCCCCCTATTGGACACCGCTTTGTCCGGGCCCGACAGCTTAGCAGTGAGGTCCCAGACTAACCTCTCATCCACTCTACAGCGCCCAAACTCCACGACCCCAGGAGGCAAGCATCAGAAAAAGTCTGCAGACTCCAGTGGGAAGTATAACACCTTCAGCACAAGGGAAGGGCATCGCGGTGAAAGCGGAGGGAGCCGCGGCCATCTTGAAATGGACCAGCGCACTTCGTTCTGTGAGCGGGGGGAAAGTCAAAGAAGACAGAATTCTTTTTTAGGAGAAAATTCCGCAGCTGAGAGCGTTGGAATGAACAGCATCCCCCAAGAGCATCACAGAATTCCCCGCCTTCCCTCCAACACCTCTGATCGCTTGTTAGATGTTGTCAACTCGGGGGACTGTGGTGCAGATAATGGAGCTGCAGCCGTTGAGCAAGATGAACATCTGGTTGTGGCGTCATTGCTGTCTCCAACCAAGAAATCCAGATCAGGCGGGCCTGACCAGGGATTGGATGGACAAAACGACCACCAGCCGATTTCTAGACAGCAGAGCGTTGCGCGTTTGTGCGAGTACCATCTAGCAAAAAGGATTTCAAATTTGCAAGGAGAAGCCCACAGTTCACTACAGGGTTCTCTGTGCTCATCGCTGGACGCCGGGGGCAGCACTAATAGTAGTGCCTGCGCCACCCCGACCGACTCGCCGCTTGGCCCCGGTGCGGTTGAATCAAAACACCATCATTTGCAAAGGCACCCACTTTCTAGTTCCTCCTCCTCGTTAATCCGGGTGCTGAATTATGATGATATCAAACCTGGAATCCCTCGCCAGAGTACTCAGGGAAAAGACCACCACCCTCACGCGGACCCTGCGCTTCTTCGGAAAATGCTGCCCAACATTCACCCTCCCTCTGCCGGGGCCGAACTACCAGGTCGCCCTTCCTCTGCCACGCCATCTAAGCATAAAGAGACCACAGGTACTGGGAGCAAGAGGCCCCACAATGATCTGCATGCTAAACAACAGGCCTGTTTTAAGGGGCTGAACCAGAAGGAAGGCAGTGAGGCCTACAGACAACTGATTAACTATCTAACAGTCAGCCAGATGCATCAGGGAGGGAAGCTGCACAGTGCAGGCATGGGAGGGGCAGTAAAAAAGGACACCAGGCGCTTTATCACTAGTAACCCTCAGCTTGTGGAAATCGTTAAGAATAGGGGGAACACCATTGCTCGCTGCCCATGTATGCCTTCCTCCATATCATCCCCATTCCTCAACCCAAATTTAGTAACCCCTAACGCGACCACTACCATGCAACTGGCAAATAAAAACCCACAATCATACCATTCTGCCACACTCCCTGCCAAACTCAAGAGAAGTCCTGACATGCATGTTCAGATACCGAATACCGACAGTCTAGATTTCAGGCCAGCTAATGCCGAGAGGAGAAGCTCCTTTTCTGGCCTGGAAAGTGAACTAGAGAGGAGTGGTATGGACCAAGAGCACTTCCTGTCACTGTATAAGAGAGAGGGCTGTATCAGTCGTGATGGGGGATTCATAACAGGTGGAAACCACGAGGGTGGGGGTACTGCTAACCGTCCCCCGCCTCGGTCAAGAAGCCAACCTAGTAGCTGCACTGAGGACTGGTTCAGATCAGATCCGAGGGCAAAGCATGCAGTTCGTCAGTCTCCTCAATCTCGTCCTAATGATTCTCTTTGTTTCTCTGCCGCCCCCAGTGTGAGTGGTCAACGGGCAGACCTCAACACCATCTCACTAGGAAGGGGAGACCACCCTTCAGCTTTTATCAGGCAGACATCTACCAGCACTAGGGCTTGTATCACATCTCCAACTCCCAACCCACCTCCTCCACCACCTCCCCCGCCACCTCCTGCAGCTCCTTTTTGTAGTTCCAGCAACTCAGGATGCACACAGGATGCCATCCATTCCGCCCACTCCCGACAGAATCAGAACCACATTCAGGCCATTACGCCGACCCTACCACAGACGGATCCGTTCTGCAACAGCCTGCAACGGGGCCGCGAGCTCAAGCGCAGCGCCAGCAACGTGACTGCCAGTTCTGGTAGTGTGGAGGTTCTGTTTGATAAGCCCACTCGAAGCCGGAGCCAGCAGCCCTTGTCACCATCTGTGCCCCAGCAAGGTGAGACCAAAGTCCAGCGAAGGCCGACAAGGAAGCGACTCTCCAAGAGCTACTCCCAAGGCTCTGTGTCTTCCCACACTACATGCTGGTCTACAGGCAGCAGGATAGACAGTCGAAGGGCATCTGTGGCATTTCCATTGCAGAAAGATGCTAAACACATGAAGGGCTCCCAAAAACTGGACACCAGTCCCTGGAGATGCAATGGGCCTTTTAGCTACTGTTTCTTTAAACGTAAGAGCGAGGGAGAAGAGGATGAGATTGAGTGGGAGAGGCCCAGACGAAGCCGCCGCGGGAACGATTTTGATAGCGGCGGTGCTGCCGCGTCGGCCATATTACCCTGCGGCTCAGCCGTGGATGTAGCCGGGGAGCAGCTGTACGGGGAGGTCCTTAATAACATGAGTTTTAGCGACCGTCTAGCGCGAATCAACGCACTCAAGGACCGCATGTACAGCTTCCCTTCTGGCTTCATCGACGTCCGCCGCGACGCCAGCGAGCTCATCGCGCTTGTGAGATCCAGCGTGGGTCGCTGCGATCGCGGACCCCAGATGCCTCTCCAGGATGTATCCCAGTACAAGCAGCTCCTCTCCGTTGAGTCAAAAGAGTTAGGCCGGGCGTGCCGGAGGATGGCACAGGCCCACAGTAGTCCCGATGAGATGCTGCTAGCTGTAACTTGTAGCTTCCAGGTGCTATGCTGCCTCTGCGAAGCTTGTATGTGTTTGGTCAGGGGGCTGGGAGCCTCAGCCTCACACCAACAGAGAGAGGTCGTGGCAAAGGTCGACGAGGTTGTTATGAACTATATCTGTTTGCTCAAAGCGGCCGAGGCTGCCACCGTAGGAGCACCAGGGGAGAACAGTGTGAAAGCCCTGGTCCGCCACTCCAGTACTATGTCGGCCATTGCTAACGCACTCACCCGCTCCCTTAAAACGCTGCTTAGCAAGTAGAGGCTACTCTTTATGCTTTATAGTGTGGCCTACGCAGTCAGTAGAAGTCTGTCTTTAAGCATCTTGTTATTTTTGGGTCTGCTGGAAAAGTCATATATTTTTCAAAGAAGGTCTAGACAGTCTCCATATATATTGAAATTAATAAAGTTTGAATCAACAGTTAGCTAGTTACACAAAGCTCTGAAAAAAATGATGCTGAGAGGCAGTCCAATCTGACTGCACTTGCTTATTCTGATGACAATATTGTAATGTATATTTACAAAGCCATACTGTCACAGACCTTTATAATATGATATGTACCTAATAGATACCCTTTTACCTGTGCATTATGTAACTTATTTAAGAATAAATGTATATTATGTACATAAATACAATATAATTATATTATTTGACGTAGCAGTATCAAGAAACCATCAAGTTTCCGTCTTAATTTGCTCTAATATTGTGCAGGGCTGGAGTGAATTCACTTGCTCTTCAATCACTTCATTAAGTGCAGTTTTACTACAGATATGTGTAATTTAAAAACTGTGTCACTGTCAGTCCAGTGAGGAAATTGTTGCTATAATTTTATTCCTGAATGAATGTTAAAGTGAATTGATTTCAGCCCTGTTACATTACAATGCAGTTTCTTTTCTTTTGCAAGATGAGGGGAACATTTGTTAGAAATGTTGAAAATACAGGGACACTAATATTGCACTGCATTTACCCGTGCTTCATAATTTACCATATAGATTATTTTCAGATAATAATAATAAACAGTGAGTAATACATTATCCCCACCCAAATTAAATATATAACACTATTATAATATTTAAAACAATTTAAAAAACATTTAAATTTATTTCTGAATATGTCAGATTGACCACCGTGTTGAAATATCTAATATTTTTAAGTTTTTGTGTTTTATTATCATCTGTTTTGGAATAAGTTCTGTGCTTGAATGATTTATTATTCCACACTATGTATCAAGATGCAGTTATGAGTCTTGAGAGGAAATTCAATTCCTGTTTTGTTTTTTCAACAATCCACGAACCTATTAAAAACATTTTACAGATATGTTTGTGTCTCTTGGTTTGAATGGTACCCTGCAACACAATTTGTAATATTCATGCAAACTTAATTTGTTTTGACTCTATTCATATTCAATAAAATCATTTAAAAGATGAAGACTTTAAATAAGTTTACACAGACAAAACATCATATATTCTTTAAACATTATACACAGAATAGTGAGGGATATCTTGGATACAGAGAGAAACTTGAAAAACTTTAACGCATCCATTTGATGGTTCTCGAGAGCTTCCCAATGGTCAAGTTTCTGTATCGTCTTCACCCCTGACCAAATATTGGATGTTTGCAATGCCCACAATGCACAACAAGGAATCATTAGCATCACCACAAATGTCTAAAATGTCTAGATTGTGTATTTATGCTCAGTCAGAAGATCCCCAGGTGTCTTTTAGTCCTGCATATAGCAAAAACCTTCCTCACATTAACAAGACAGGCAGACCTCTACATGGCCTATTGTGTCTACATTTGAACCATAATACTGCATATTATTATGGGTAATTTGACATAACTGTAGAAGTCTCATACATGTTGTTTATGTTGTCAAGCATCCCTCTTACTACACTATTACCCCAACAAGGAAGGAATATCAACGTTAAAGGTTGAATATGGAGAATGAGCAGAACACCGCCATCTAGTGTCTTCAGATCGTCGTCGCAACAACAGAAAATAATTCCTGCACTCAGGAATTGCCATGTTCGTCAGACAGTTACGGTTAGCTGTTACAGCTAAGTAAAGCCATTTGGGCGTGCATTTTAATGCCGTTGAGCTCCTTTATCTAAGTCCATAGAGTAAATACTTGGTCGATATTTTTGCTGCTCACTCAGCTGCTGGGACAAATAACAAAGCAGCTGCAGGATTGGCGAACTCCATTTCACCCGGTGCCAGCCTACAGTAGCTGCACCAAACAACAGGCAACCCTGGCAACCTGCAATGCCGGCCGCTATTGGCTGGTAAAATGTAAACAGAACATGTTAGGAAGTCATTGTCAAACCCTTAAAGCCCCTGAACACCCACACAGGTGTGTTCTGTTCCCCTGGCTGATTAGACCTCTGCTTTGGTTAAAGGTGGGAGGGGCTTTGATGAGAATTTGATAGGCATTGGAAATATGAGGTCATAAAGGTCCGTCTACCAATAAGAATGGTACAGGTGTACTTTGTCCCGCCTTAACAGGTGAAATAAAGCTTACAGGAGACTCTGGTAGATGTCAATCAATCACAGTAGACACACCCACACAGTCCTCAGAAAAGTTCTCATCAACTAGTTAATTGAACACCTGTGTGGGTGTTCAAATTAAAATATTAATTCAGACTAATTTTTTGTTAAAAAGAAATACTTTCATTCTGTACCCCTCAAAACGCCCCGTGGGTGTGTTATTATTTTTTTTTTTAAATCTAGCTTTCAATGAAGATTATACATATTCATCCTTTAATCTCAGTATTAAATCAAGAAAAAATAAACTGCCAAGCACAAGGCTTGGCTAGTATGTAAATAATCATATAAGCCGAAATGAGGTTAAAAAAGGGTTTTGGCAACATCAAGATTATGTTAAGGACACACAAGTGATGAGCAGTCTGTGCTCCATATCCTGAAAATACACGACCATCACGTGATATTACACCCAGGCTGCAGAGTAGGCAGAGAGGGGGGAGGAGCTCATTTGCATGTTGGGCGCCTGTTGTGCACACGCCGCGTCGTTGACCAATCAGGTCGCCACGCTCAGGAAACCACGCCCGCGCGGCAACTCGTGTCGCGCGCCTCATTGTATATTGGCGGTGTAGACACAAGTTATCAGTCTTTCTTTAACTCACACAGCGGGCTTTTTTTCTGTTGTATTAAGTTAAATTCACGCAAGTTTGTCTTTACAGTGGTTAAGAGCGAGGTCAAAAACGGCGCTGACGTCTTGAAAGGAGCTGTCGAGTTCAGTAGCTGAAGCCAACTAACACCAGGAGAAGTTAGTGGGTACCCCGTGGGGGTTTAAAGTTCAGCTAACAGTAGCGTCACTGGCTACTAGCAGGTAGTTAGCTTCCTATCTTAACACATTAGTTCGGTCACAATGGCATCTGTGTGTCAGCCACGACGCGCCCTGGTTGAAATACCTGCTCCACAGCCCAAAATTGCAGGTAAGTCTGAAATATGACAGGTTTTTTAAATTTGAGGGAAAAATTGTATGTTCATTGTGCGGGACGCGCCACTTTGCTATGCTAAGTTATCACAAGCGCGCGCACACAGGATTAATGGTCTGTTATTCGATAACATTATGGTTAACAATCACTTTAAGGTGGAAAAGTGTGTCACCTTTCCAAAGTTTGGGGGTTTCACAGACTGTTTGTGAGATGCACCGTTTGATATGTTCCGAATTACATTGTAGGATCTATTAAGACCCAGTCACTCATTTTAATCTAAATGTTTTTACAGCTCGAATGAGGAGGTCCTACCTGGAAATCCTAAGTGCTCGTTTGGCTCCATCTCCACTTACAAGAGGGAGAAACGCCACCACCAACACAAAGCGTGTGCACTCATGTAAGTACAAAGTGAAAACACTATCAGTCTACCTGCAGCACTAGTATGTAGTTGGCCTTGTGAGCTGACAGCAAGCTACATTTAAAAATACACTTGGTGTGTTGTCCACTAACTAACATGACTGAAGTAAATGCCACTAATTACTAACTGATGACTGTTCCTTTTATGTTAGACACTGGATATGCAACCTTTCCTTTGTTAGTTGGTTTGCCCTGGTTTATCATTGTCTTAGTTATGCCTTTTTGCTTTGCAGTGGACCTCTCCATCAGTGGGGTGTGGAGTGAAAGGCTAGAGGAGCAGTGTGAGAAGATGGACGAGCACCGTACCCATCTCTCCAAACAGCAGCTTGTGCAGCTAATCCGATCCCTCATCTTAGTTGAGCAGGTATCCATCCTGGCGATTTTACATTACTGTATTCTTAAGATTGATACGAAAGTTTTTGTCCGAAGCATAATTTTAGTAGCAAAAAAGAGCCATACAGTGTACTCTAAAACCAGATGTGTTGCGTTGCATCCTAGAGCCAAGAGCCCAGGACCCTAGCATCTGACATGAAGTATCTCCAGGAAGACCTGCAGCTGAAAAAAGCAAACATTTACAGGTCCATACCCTACTCACGACTTGGCTCCAACAGGGACGCTCACTGCTACAGAAAGGCATATCCTCACCTGGTGGCGTTCAAAGTGAGTATCAGTTTTGTTGGGAAATGTTTATATAGATGAAGAGCCTTTTTGTAAACCTGCAGATTTCATTTTGTGTGTACGGTCCGATTCTCATTTGCATAAATGTAATGTATTTTAGACTTTATAGGAGTTGGGGGCTCTGTAAGCACACCCCTGCTATGGTTTTCTCGTTTAGCTTTTTGTCTACAAAAAGCGAACTGTTGTCACTGATGTATTAGAAAATGCTTCATATGTTACCAGAATCTGTGAGCTGAGGCTTTCTTAATTTGATTTTATCCTAAGCCGTTATCTCCTTATCCTCCCCCTCAGGTCTCGTGTCAGGAGTGGGGCCAAGTTCTTCTGAGGAACAAAGAGTGGGCCGCGGTGTTGGAGCACACTTTGATGGCATGGCGCTTCACCAGCGAGTTGCCGCAGTGGGATACAGCTAACCATAACGCTCTGCGGGAACAGTGTTACAGCATTTTGGCAGCTCACAGCCTTACTGTTCTCCAGCACTACCACCCTGAACCAAACAGAAGACGAGAGCTACTCAGAAGGTAACACAGCAGTTTCTGAGGGCCTGTGAACAGTCCATAAACGGACCTTAATGCACACATTATAGTAGTGTGTAGATAGTGTGTCATAAAACACATGAATTAAATATCCCTTTTATAGCAGATGAGGGAAATTATTCTCAAACCAAAAAACTTTTTTCTCAGTCCTTTGACAAAATGACACCCAAATAACTCAGTGTGTTTGGGTATTGAATGCACCACATCCCTCTGAACAACAACCTGGTCCTTGGATACAAACGCTCAGCGCAGGTTACAGCAAACCCTACTGTACCTTAATTTACTTTTAGTTTTATCCCATTTTAAATCACGTTCTCTTCGCTGACATGCTTGCAATCGATTTCCGACTTAAATACCAAGCTGAAGCAGTGGAACATGGGCATCCTACTGGGGTCCTGACTTTCCACCTGTTGAATGTAAGTTTCCTCCTTTTGTAGCCCTGGTTTGGTACTCCAGCCCCTGAGGAACTTAGCTGGGTCTTTTTCCCTTGCTAGAGATTCCCCTTTCTTTACCACCCAGTTGTTTTACTTTAGTTGTATAATGCTTATCAGTCATTTTAATTATTCTAGCAGCTAAAGTAAGATTCAGATTACAACATCAAAGTAATGGTTGCTCACATTCTGAGGTAGATTAAGTAAACTTTTGCCCTCTCTGGTGCCAACTACCATCCTCTTGATGAGCTATGAAGTTATAATATTAATAGGTTTATATTCATAATGGCCTTTCTTGTGCCCAGTGTTTTAGTTGTGGGTTTTGATAATCAGTTCTTCAGCCCCATGAATTACCTGTCTAAAAGATGACTCTTCTGTTTCTCCATCTCTAGGTTGAACATGGCTCAGTTGCACAGCCAGTCAATTGTGCCTTGTATTCAGGAGTTGCAGAGGATTATGGGATGTGCCGATGACTCCTCATTGGACACGAAATAACATAACATAAGAAAACCTATTTTACCAGCCTGCTCTAGTGAAGCGTGAGCTTCATAGATGACCTAAATAATATGTGGTGCAGGGCCAAAGCCATTTGACATTGTAGTTTGTTTGGAAAATTCACTACAGTATTCTTTCAAATGGCAGGGTAGCAAGTTAAAATCTGCCAAATAAGGCAGGTTTGAAAAGGTAAGACCACCTTCTAAATGGTTGAAGATGCGATAACAACTCTTATTTAATCACATTGCATTTTTATATCAGCTGAGAAGTATTGTTAGAAGTGGAACAGTTGTTGCATTGCACACCTCATAACATATTCCTTGTTGGTTAATGTAACATTAAGTTCGTATGTTTTCTTTTTAGAGGAATATTCACATTCTGAAAAATGTGGCTTCAGTTCATGTTTGCAGAAATATAATTTAAATGTTAATATTTGGAGCCTTGTATAGAAAAAACTTTTGCATTGACCAATGAAATGTGAAAAGTATGAAATGTCCTTTTGTGTTGCTTTATAAGGGTGTGTGTATATATGTGCATGTATGTCCTTGTCATTGTTGACAATACTTGAAACTGTGGCCTTGCTGTCTTTGACTATAGTTATGTTTTATGTATGTCTTGTTCATATAGAATCTTCTGTCACTGGTTGCACTGTTGCCATTTGTCCTGAAAACTTGAAATATTTTGAGAAAATAGACCCTTAATTTCAATAAAATTGTTTATACTATTGAAAATGCTTTATCATTTGTAATGGCCTCACTGTATCCAGCTTTTTCCATGTTGTCCAACAAACGACATCTTAGAATCCCTTCTGTCTGTTCTGTGAATCCAGTAGATCGTGACATAAGTATATGATAAGGTTTCATTTATGATCAGCGGAGAAAGGGTAACAATTTAATGTGTATAAACTTCCTACTCCTCTGTGAACAAGTGAGATTTAATTTGTGTTTGAGTTTTTCTATGTATTTATCATTTTATTAGTTTTTTTAAATCTTTTTGACATGCAGTTACTGCACATTTACATGTCTTTTTTTTCAACCCTAAGAATCCACAGTATATGCTCACTGTACTACAGTGTACAAAATAGGCTGTGGACTGGGAAGGTGCATTTGTAGGCTGGAGTGAAAGCACCTTGATTTGAGACTCCTGCTTGTTAAATATTGGCCGTTGTAGTAGCCCATAATAGGATTAATCGATCAATGGATTGATCATTTGTTCACTCTGGCAGTGTGTGAGCTCTGCTGCTGCTCAAGTTGCCATTGTACACCACTAGGTGGAGCCCATGTTACAGCATTTAACATCCAGTGTCACTGTCACTGGAGTCAGGCTTGTTACTTCAATGGAGAAGCAATTCTACCGTAGAAACAGCTGTTGCCATGACACTCTGTAGAGTGAGCATTAAATATATTTTTAAATGCTATTTAGGGTTTAAGATAATAGTTTGGGGGGTGATAAGCTGTTGGCTGATATGCAGACTCCGTGCTTTGCATTGTCCCTAAAGAATTAGCTGTAGTTTTACTTTATCACACTTATAGGGACATTTTCAGTGACATTTTGATCACCTATGATACCACCATCGCTATGTTTATAGGAATATACTGTACCTTAAATTGGTTGTGTTGGTGGTGGCCTACATTTTTGCTCGAGTGTTGCTTGAGAGCGTGAACTGTCTTACATAGCAAGATCATAGAAATTTGAAGGTGATAATGCCAAAATGACCATTACAATTCAATGCAAATTGAAACTTTTAAGCTTAATTGTTTAGGAGTGGATCTAGAACTTAAACTAGATTTCAAATAGGCTGTTAAGGTATGACCTGGATCTCACCTGAGATTTGTCCGTCAGGAAAACGTTTCGAAGTGGGATTCAGAGGATTACCTGGCTACTTAAAGAGGTCCAAGGCACCCTGAGTTTCAAGTTAAAATACTATTATTATGACATGGCTGCAAAGATAAAAAAAACAAAAAAAAACAATTGATGCATTACAGCTCCCCTGTGCCTTGGATGTTTTTTTGAGATTACCTTCACTTCACTACAGCACCAAGATCAGAGAGCTAGCAGCTCCAAAGGCAGACCTCCCTGTTTGTTTGCTCTCTGCGTAGCTGTTGCCCTTTCAGAACGCAGTCAATTCTGTGTTTTACCTCTACACTTTAAACACCCATAACAGCGCTCCGTTCAACGTTTTCAAAATAAGCAATAGATCGTGAGCCAAGGATAGAATGTGAAAATATTTCACCTTTTTATTTGCTCATAGGTAGTAGTGATGCACCTCTGTATAAATGTTATGATGAACAACAGACTCACACTGCTAAGAATAAACTGTTTTAGAGTTTATGCTAGGCTTCCAGTGTCTAGGCTTTTTAACCAAGTTCGTGCTTTAACCTAGCCAACCCTTCACTATGGCTTTGTAAGTTCAGGAAACAGCTTAAAGCATAGTCAAGGTGCAGGAGTGTGGAGCAGTCCACTGACCAGTGCCTCCCTGATCTCAATTAACTTAAAAACATGAAAGCAGCGTGGTATCGCCCGACTTTACATTCAGACAAGAACTACCTGAATGCACTATTAGATAGCTGACTGGCACACGGTGATAGAGGATACTGAGGGCTCCAGAGGAAACATTTGATTCTGAGGAGCCTTTGAAATGAAACAGCTTTGTCAGTCATTATTTTTTATTACTATTTATTTTTTTCACACTTTTCAGCCATGAAATGTGGACTTTGACTGAGGCAGCACCTGAACTGGAACACAAGTGAGCTTGAAGTGTTTTCAAAGAGCTGAGAAAAATGTAGGCAATCACAAACTGCAAAAATAGATGAGAGAAGGTGAAGGAAATTGGGTGCACCAAAAAAAAAAAAAAAGTTACAACACTTCATCTCAAAATAGCTCCCGCAATGCCCTGGACATCACAGATGGATTGTGTTCCTGCGGAGTGACTAATTCCCTCTCCGTAGAATGTGAGGTTTACATTGGTAGTTTTTTTTTATTCATCTCCAGCCATCTAATAAGGGGCTGATTTCCACCTGGGATGCCAGGTGAGAGTGTAATCAACGGTAATTAACTAGCTGTGAGGATGGAAAACCAGCACTACTGAGAGCCACAACAGACACAAGTGACAGAGTGAGTGAAAACAGTGAGTGTTTGTGCATGTCTTACACAGCTAAATTCCTCTCAAAGACATCTGTAGTGACATTCAAACATCTGCCGCTGCAGCTTGAGCAAACAGAACTGAAATAAAGTGAAAGAGAGCACTTTGATGCCACGTAGCCGGAATTACAATGATAAATCCAAAGACCTGCGCCAGTACCAAGGACACTGATAAGAACAGCGAGGACTAAACTTGCTGCCAAAGTGCTGGAGATGACCTTTACAGCTTTATTTTCTAAGTTTAATAGTGTCTTACGATAGCAGGCCCCTCCAAATTAGAAGAGCTGTGGGCCGGTTATGCCTGTTATTTTATTCCCAAATGATCACTTAGACATACTGCATATACTATAAGTGTTCATAGCTTTTCCATCTGTGGCCTAATAGCCCCCGATGCAGTTATCACTTTGGAAGAAAATGCCAGAATTACATGGAAATGGGCTTTTAGGTTGTTCAGTTTGATTGGTGCATATTTATTGCTGTCTGAAAATGTTTAAAGTAGCAGGGTTATGGAATTCACAAGGGATGGATCTTGAAGCTCAACAAACATAAAATGTACTTTCAACAGTGTGAAAATCTGAATAATGGTCCCTCAAGCATTCGTTTGCATTTATTATCCATCCCAGGCCTAACTTTCATATTAGACATTTTGACACGGAAAATCACAGCTGTAATTAAAATAATAATGATTAAAACATCTGGCTGCATTCCATTCAAGTGTGGGAGTTTATGCCGGCTCAGTGGCTTGGCTAACTGGGATACCTAAATGCAACAGAAGCATTATTCATGTTATTAGTGACACTTGTGCTTTTCCTGCCATGACAACTCAAAATAGCTTTGTTCCAATCCTCCGATCCTGTGCTGCATGATAGTAGTATACAGCTTGTATTCTTTTTGCAGTTATTTTAGTCATGAACGAATGAGCATCTCCTCCATTAGCTGCTTTGTTTCCATTGTGGGACAAAAGCGTAAAAACAACAAGTTGTCTGACAAAGCGAGGCTAGCTGTTCCCCCTGTTTCCAGCCTTTGTGCTAAGCTAAGCTATCCGCTGCTAGCTCCAGCTTCATATCGAATATTGAACGCACAGAAATGTGATAGGTAGCGATAGGTATCAATCTTTTCATCGAACTCATGGCAAGGAAACAAATCCTCAAAGCAATTTCAGTCAAAAGCAACTGGACTTGGTTATTTGTCTAGGAAGACGTTTCACCTCTCATCCAAGAGGCTTCATCAGTTCCAGTACGCAACTGACCAGGCTGGGACTTGTCCAACTAACTGGTGTGGAGATCCAGGTATTTAACCTCTCACAAGGCCGGTGATGTCACTGAGACCCTTTGTAGTCCAAATGCCAACAACCTCAAAGAACAACTGTTAACAAAAGGCCTCCTGTGTCTCCAACAACGATCGTTTAGAGCGTACTCACACTGTACTTCCGTACCGCGACCCGGGCTCTAGGGTACTTGTCCCCCCTCCCTCTCCCCCCGCGCCCCAGCCCCGTTTGTACTCACACTGCCAGGGCCGGCCAATGCTTCTTGCTGTCCATATGCCATCACGCCGTAACACGTCACACGCATTGATCACGTGTGTGTGGCTTTGTTTACACAAGTCTTGACGACTGTTTTTGAATCTTTTCATCCGACCAAATCTGCAGTAAACACTCCACCTCCGCATCACACCAACGTGAACCTTTCACCGCCATTGTTGTTGTTGTCGTGGACGGCCCGCTGGCCGCAGTTATGCGCGGAACGGGTGCACTCACACTGCTTAAAGGTACTAGTCTTTAGCTGAAAAAACGGTTTTGGCCCCGGCCAGAAGGACAGTGTGAGTGCGCCCTTAGACTCAATAGAGCACTAACAAAGTCAAAACCAACTTCCCATCAACGACTGCCACCCAAACGACAGTCGTTGGCATTTGGAGCACAAAGGGTCTCAGTGACATCACCGGCCTTGTGAGAGGTTGAATACCTGGATCTCACACCAGCTAGTTGTACCAGTCCCAGCCTGGTCAGATGCGTACATGAACTGATGAAGCCTCTTGGATGAGAGGTGAAACGTCTTCCTAGACAAATACCCAAGTCCAGTTGCTTTTGACTGAAATTGCTTTGAGGATAAGGATGACCTGGACAAATAAGAATATTCACAGGCCCAAGGATACAAATGAATGTTTTTTTAAATCACATGCAGATGTAATCATAGGCCTCTCTGTCAACTGCACTTCAAAGCTGCACAATGGGGCACTTATCTTTTTTTTTCATCAACATGCCAATTTTTATTTCATTGTTGTTTGAATCAAATGATTTTTAGCATGGATAAAACATTTATACTCTTTAGAGCGGATATCTCCTGAGTGAGCCGAGTATTTTTTGGTCGAGAGCAGTTAAGTTTTTCCAGTTACAGAAGAGCGGAGCAATTTGTTCGGTGGTAAAAGGTCAAGAGAAATGAGTGAGCTCCATCAAATCCTGAAAACTAGTCCAGTTAGAATCAAAATACACAGGAATATGTAGTTTTTACAAAGAGATCTGCACTTGTGTTTTAAATAGTTTTTTGTGGTTTCTCTATTTTTAAGGCCCCGCACGGCACAAAGAAACAGACAACATGGTAGAGAAAGAGACAAAGAAGCAGACAACATGGTAGAGAAAGAGACAAAGAAACAGACAACATGGTAGAGAAAGAGACAAAGAAGCAGACAACATGGTAGAGAAAGAGACAAAGAAACAGACAACATGGTAGAGAAAGAAAGAGAAAGAGCTGTTGTTGTTGTCATGATAACTTTCCTGCCAAATGCGAATATTATGCTGCAAAAAAACAACTTGTTTTTCTGATTGAGGCCGCAAATAAATGCATCTACCGATCATGTTGCATTGTATACTTTAGGATTATAAAGCCTTACTTACGTTGTCTGCATCTGCAAGTGCAGGTATGCTAAGATCTGCGTGACGTAAATGTTTTCATCAGAAGGTGTAGGCTACGCATAGACTCTGCACGGATGTTCGTGTATGCGACATTGATTAGATCCCTTAAGTAGTCTGAGGTTAATACAGGCCTAAGAGATTTTAGCGTTTTGTTCTACGGGATAAAATACATCAGTCAGTACCCTGCTCGTGAATTTTAAAGTTTGTACATGTCTTTAAACTAGCGGTTGCTGTCAGAAACTGGTGGGTACTGTGCGTTCATAGCGTTAGCCATTGGGTTTTTCGCTGAGGGAACTGGGGCGAGGCTAACTTCTATAGGCCGACATAAATACTGTTCATCTTCCCTGCAGTACTCTGCAGCCTTACGGAGCTTAAGTTCATCTAAAAGGAAACTCACAACTTAATAGCTTACAGTAGCTAAGGCTATACACTAACATACCTCAGACAGACAGTGCTCTCGGTCCCCGGTCTTTGGTCTTGATGCAAAGTTTGGATGCAAAATATTTTTCAGGCCTTTATTTGAACCCTTTGGCTGCACTTTTATGCACAAAGCAATTTCTAGTAGTTCGAAGTAAAGAAATGATATTTGTTTTTGTTTTTAGCTCAAAAGGGGGTCATTGTGTTAATCTCAAGGCCCAGTGGTAGCTTGGCAGATATCGAAGGTGGCTGAACTCAAGGACTTAAATATTTATGTGACTCGGACACTAAGCATATTAAAATGTCTTTGACCATTGACAAAGAGTGAGCATCATTCAGCGGGATGTGTTTTAGGGGAATGAATGACCACGTAATGGCGCTGTCAAAACTAATTATGTCAAGCTCTTTTAGATGACTCTAAAATGTTTGGCTCCCAAATCTAATCTCTCAACTGCAAATGTTTAAAATGCAAGTTGATTCTGCGTGCCCCGCAGGTCATTGGAAGCAGGTGCTCATGAATAAAGAGGGTGTTAAATATGTGTGAGGTTATTAATATCAAGCCTGATATTTTTACAAGGTGCTTCTGTATTTTGGCTTTGCTAGTCTGGCACGGCTGTCAATACATTTTCTTTTTCTTGTACTTGACTTCGCCATCTTCCTCCCTCACCTTCTCTCTACCAAGGGGGCCTTGTTTTATCCTGCTGACAGCCTTATGAGGCAAAATGTCCCCATGCAAGTTTTCAATGTTTTCCTTTGAGGCATACAGTTATTACTCTTATTCATATTTGGTTTTATTTGTTTATATTATCCAGCGCTGTTCAGCAAGTAGCATTTGGGTTGTTCCTGGAGCCATAATGATAAAAATGCATGGATCAAAGAATGAAAAATTTACCCTGGTACATTCAAAACAGTCAGATAAATGAATTAAAAGATTGTTAGTTTTCTGTCGGCCTTTATCGACAAGACATTTAACAAAGTTTCTGCTAATTTCTCCGCAACCCAAACTTCTACAAACTACATTCAAATGCATCTTTTTTCTTAAACAAGTAATTACATTTTGTGACAAACACAATGTCGGCCACGAATGGTTATATTGACCTAGATTGTCTAAAGGTTTGTGTTCAGTTCCACTGCAGTTCCCATGTAGTTCTAATGCAGTAGAGCATAAGGCTGGGGTGTAGAGGTCACCTTAACCATGTGGTTTTAGTCTTAAGCTTCCATCAATCACACTTTAGCTACGGGTGTAATAATAACAAGGAATAATTGCGGTGCCAGTACGTGCTTACATATAGGAACAGTGTGAACTCTTTTTCTCTGATACGCTGACGACAAACACAATCAAAATAGTTTAATGTAAATATAATGTGTAGAAGGTACGGGTGTCCACTCTTGGTTATTTGCTTGCAACTTGTTCATGTTCCATGCAGGTTGAGTACAGTAAGATATGAAGATCTGTTGCAAAGCAGGAAAAAAATACTGTGTTGATATTTGTGGGGGGGTTTTTAGCTTGAGAGAAAATGGGACTTTGCTTGTTCTCTGGTAGCACTGTTATAAATCATTTAGCATCTGACTGTGTAAAGACGAGGGGAGGACAGTGGGTTTTGAGTGCTAGAAAACTCAGCAGCTGGTGGCCGGCATTCATCCCTTGCAAGTATGTAATGGTAATTTAGAGCGGGGGAAACGTACCCTGATTATGGCTTTGGCGTTGGTGATGTCCCTCTGACGGCACGTTTTAAATCATGGAATCAGGTTAATGGCCAAGTGCTGTCTTTGTTACTCATTTAGAGAGAGATTGAAATCCAAATTTTTGGGAAATGAGCTGGAGCCTGGCTTGGGCTGACTTAATAAATCATTTAATTAACATTTAATTGTCACAAAGACACATGTTGTAACTGCTCAGAACTTATCTTCTTGACTTTGTAACTGTTGGTTGGTGCTCACATTGATTCCAGTGCATCAGAGAAATTAAATACACGCCACATTGGCATTAAAAATTTAGCCACAGTCAATGGTTGCTGCATAATTGCCCTTTTAAATAAAGCCAAGTCAAGTTTAGTGTTTTAAATTAACAAAAGCTTTATCCCAAAGTGCTTTTTAGACAAACAGTGGGCAGGAATAAAGAGCAATACAAGAGAACACATCAAAATAGCATCAAAATTCCTACTGCCATCTCCCACTGAATTGCATATTACCCATAACATTGGTATAATAGTCAGAGCCAGACAGGTGAGTGCATTGGGTTCACTGTGCTCAGAGGGAGGTGTTGTGTATGCGCGTGAGAGTGAGTGAGAGGCAACAGCAACGGACGGTGTAATGGTGGATGGTGGGGTCTTAAAATGACAGGCGAGCCGCTGACCAGCCTCGAGGGGGCCGCATCCCAGGGTCATGTGTCATTAGCACAGTCTGATTTGGTGGCAGACTCTGAAACAGCCGAGCGGCGAGGACAGCGATGCTGTTTTCATGGCTGAGTGGAAAGCGCTCGCGGCCAGCGCCTGTCCTCACTTTGCCTCTTTCCAAGGGAATAAACTCCATCCAGGCAGCATCAGGCAGGCAGAAGATTCCTCCCACTCGCTCGGCTGCACAGTCAGATGCTTCTGAAGATACACTTACCTTATGTTGACAAAGTTTATGTTGTCATGTGAGTGTCAAACATATCAGTTTTAATATGATTGTGAGCAGACAAAGCATCAGTGTTTGGATTAGCCTGCTTACATTAGGGTTCCTGTGACACATTTAAGCATATTTTAGCTCAGCTATGCCAGCTGTGTGAATGAACTGAAGGCTTTCAAGCCAATTCCTGTCAACTGCAAAGTGATACAAAGACAAATGAAATAGGTTTGCAAATGCAGACTCTGTGTATGCACAATACAGACTCATAGACTCAACAAACAACACAGTCGAAGGTAGAATTTGCTTTTGCTGTCCATCTTCCTCAGTCATAGCGACAATCCTTTTTAAATTTAGATCATGAGTCACACTGATAGGCGTGAAAGATCTGGAGTGAAAGCAAAATTACTGCCACAGAACCTGAACACAGAAGTGCTGATGGTGCTGAAAGTAGAACACAAAAGTAGAGAGCTGTCAAGCTCTAAAATTACACAGCAAGCTGGTTGAAAAGATGATTATGGGCAATTATGCAGCAGCAAATGCCCTCTAAGGGCAGAGCTTCTGCATTTCAGAGGTTAGCTGGAATGGACATACAAATAGCAGATTAGCATCTGCTGTGTTCGTTCATGATAACTGTTATATCCCACATGTAAACAAATAACTGTAAGTGGTTCTGTAGGATGAAAAAAATGATTATGTATCATTAAGAGCTAACTGCATGATTGACAACATAAGCCTCTCACTGCTTAACAATAAGCTCATCTGTGCTTACGGTGAAAGACATCACTAAACACAATTGATGGAATGTAGGTACACTTGCTCAATTAAGTTTAAAATCTAATTTACAATATTAAGATATGATTAACATGTGATGCAATGTATAATAGTATAACTCTTAGAGTTGCATAATGCATAAGGGACACTATATTTTACTGACGACATTTGCCAGAAACAGAATTACACCGCTGACCAGCCTCGAGGGGGGGTGATTCTCATCTCATCTTCAACTGCTTATCCGGCGACCCGACCCCGGATAAGCGGTTGAAGATGAGAGGAGAATCACACCATATTCACTAAGTACATGTGTACAAGGAATTTATTTTGGTGCCAAAAAGAAAGAACAAAACAGAACAAAATATGTAGAATAACAGGGTCGCTTTGTTGCACAATAAAATGAAAATATTATTTAATTTAAGATGAGGATTTTAAAAATGCAATATAAATGATTCTAAATATATTTATAAATGTTAAATATGTCGTACTTTACTTGGGTAAAAATGATAAACACAGGACTTTTCCTTGTAATGGAATATTTATAACTACTTTTCCTAAGGTCAAGGATCTAAAACCCTTTTTTACATCCATAGATTCCCATCCAGACGAGGTGTTGGATCACCTCACCTTTCACACATTTATAGGGTAAACACATCAGCCAAAGATATTCAAAGTGGCTTTAATGGCCACTCACTAAACTAAGACATCAAAATAATATCAATTCAGCTCTACCATAATCTCAAATCACCTCAATCAGTTCAAATCACTTTGAGAATTTATATAAACTATCACTTCAGAGAGGCCACACAAACTGGACTTTTACCACATAAAAAAGTGTGAACATTCACTGTTTTTCCTCTCCCAACTGCACTTTTCATGTTTTCAAAGAATTGTGTGTTTCAGCCCTCCCTACACGCCAGTCTTCCTTCCCAGACAGGAAGTCATTACAGGGGCTCTCACCCCATCACAGATGGCCATTTAACACATCGCTGGCAACTGCAAATGAACCAGGAGTAGCAGCCGCTTGACTAGACCCGGCCGACTTTGCACAAATGTTTATCTCTCACTCACCTGCTGTGCTGGGATGAGAGGTGCACTTCAACCTTGGCATGATTTTTTACTTTATTTTATTTATTTTTTTCACAGGGAGCAGACACTTTAAATTTAGTTTGGAGGTTTTTCGCAAGCTTGTGCAGTTGGATGTTTTTCCACTACTTTTTATTCCCTCATACTCTGCTGAACAAACACCATTTAGCATGGTTTCAAAGAAACCCATGTAGCTGCAATGAGAACTTCTCCTTTGTTTATTTTCTGTATTGTATTTTTTTTTTCTTTTTGTTTGAGGAGCAGGGAAACAAGCTGATGCATGGCAGGCATTTTTCTTAAATCTCCTTTTGCTGCCCCATCGAAATTTGTAATAGCCATATTTGCACTGTCAAGCTGCCTTAGCCTTTGGTGCATTTGGAGTTCCATTGGTGATAAAACAGATAAAGCCGACTTGACAAGTTAAAAATGAGAAAGCAATTGTGGCTGACACCCTAGAGACAGCCATCCTCTCTCGCTCTTTCTGCCTCTTCCTTCCCCTCTCTCGCTATGTTCTGTTTGCTCTTGTTCTCTGGAAATGCGTTGCTTGTTATTTACTGTCTCTACTGAGTAAAATATTAAGAAGATACCTCTTGAGGATGTTTGCAAGTGCTGAGTGATACAACAGTTGCCAGGCTATTAAAGGAGAGCCTCAGCACTGAGGAATGTAAACACAAGGCCTATTCATTAGTCCCTTCCTATTATTCCACCACTTTGGATTGAATACAGTACATACACTTCCCCTCTATGGTACAAGATGTTGTTGTTGGCACATACTTATGAGTGTTAAGGTGTGAAAATATGTCTTATTGTCGGTTTTTGTGCATGTGGCAAAGTGTAAGGACCAAGCACTTTGCATGCGAAAATTCACATGAGAAAGGGGATAGAGAGGGTTGATAGAGCAGTGCTGGCAAGGCTGAGTGTCTAAATCACGGCTTGGAATGGACCCTCGGCGTGGCGATTGGCTGTCACAGCCACAGATGGAGGACGGCGCCCACAGGAAAAGGATAAACTGTCTGATAAGCGCACGGTGAGGTACAGAGCTTCTGCTAGCAGACAGGCTCTTGAGAGGGAGGGGGGTGGAGGGAGGAGACTAGAAGATGGGAATAGAAAAGGAAAACGAGTCAAGAGGGAACCGGCAACAGATGAATCTCCATCTGTGTTCAGAGGCACGCAGGGATAGCAGAGAGAAAACAAGCCAAACAAACACTGAGGTGCGACTTTGGTCCCATACCTCTTGTGGGTTTACCTCTCTGAAGGAACACTTAAGTGCAATTTCATATTTTCACTTTTCCACAGAGGAAGGGGTGGCATACACTTCTGTAATAATGAGCTAGGATGAGCGGCATCAACTCCTTCAGAAATGGAGACCAATGCAGCGGCTGCAGTAGTAGAAAAAATCACACTGTTAATTTAATCACACAAAACTTAAATATCCTGTGAAACTAACAACTATAACTCTTCTATGCATCAGTGAAGACTGACAGAATTTTGTGTGAATGCTAAAATCTGAGAGGCCCTGTTCAGACCTGGCATTAACATATATAACATATAACAGATCAAAGGTGGACGGCTCTTAGTAGGTGTGGATGCACCCAAGATTCGTTGAGGATGCACTTAGATCTGATCGCTCAGGCTACATTATTTTCGCAGTGTGTGCGCAAATGTGTCCCTCGACCACAGTAAAGGTCCTCTGTGTAAGCAGAAGTCTGAACTCTTTGCTGGCTTTGTCCACAACGTATGATGATTTTATAGAGCTACAGTATATAATGGGTGCGTGATATATCTTGTCCAGCTGGTAGGAGGCCTCGGGGAAGACCCAGGACTAGGTAGAGAAATTATATCTCCACACTGGCCTGGGAACGCCTCGGGATCCCCCAGTTAGAGCTGGTTAATGTGGCCCGGTAAAGGGAAGTTTGGGTTCCCCTGCTAGCTGCTGCTCCCGCGACCTGACCCCGGATAAGCGGCTGAAGATGAGATGAGATGAGATTGGATTTGCAATGAAGACGCCAAGCAATAGACCCGGACTTTATTATTTGGATTTCTTCTTTTTCTAAGCGCCAGCAGACTGCACGAGAAGCGCATTGCTGCCTTCCACCCGTTAGATTTAACAACAATTTATTCTTTGCAAGTGTAAATGATGTACACATTTAGTCCCAAATGGAGCGGAGAAGTGAGATCCGACAAGTGGTCACTCAAGACGAATGTGGAGACACATTCTAATGCTAGCTGTGAACTTATCAACATCGTACGCCACAGACAGAGCCAGCAAAGAGTTCAGACTTCTGCTTCCACAGTGGACCTTCACTTTGGTCCAGAACACATTTGCCTACACACTGCTTAAAGAATGTGGCCTGAGCGAGAGCCAGATCTCATTGCATCCTCAACGCATCTTGGGTTGCATCCACACCTGTATTTAGTTGTCCACTTGTGATCGGATTACCCAAGACGCATGTTAATGCCAGGTATGAACAGTTCCAGAGACTACATCAGCCTCATGATGTGTGATATGTATGTGTGGGTGCATGTGTGCAGCAGGGATTCACAGTTGTCACACGTGAAGTTCAAGTTAAAAGGCAGGTAGTATGGTAAAATGTGTCCTTAAAGAATAATAATATCCCTTCAGTAATACAAAGGGATCTCTGAATGAATCCAAATACAAATACCTCCCAGATTGACAGAGTCCTATCTGTTATTCCCACAGTCTGTTTTGCACTAAGTGGCTTTTCTGACTAAGTCCAAGCTGCGTGGAGTTGGCTCTTGAAAAATGGTTCTTATATGGGTGTCTGTAATATAATGTGAATTATAGAGCCATCTATGGTTTCTCCATGCGATAAAGTGACCTTAAAGTGTTATTGCTTCCCCGAGCAAGAGCAAGAAAGAGACAAAATTATAAAAGAAATAGCAGAAGCTACTTCACCTTTTTTGCTCATTATTTACCAAACATTTATTGGGCTTGCTTTCATATAGATCAGTAAATAATACCGTTCTTGTTTTCGTTTGTTCACTGAGTTACTCACTTACAAACTTAAAGTAACTGCTATATAGTTCGGCAAGTAACTATCTCAGTAGTGGTGACTACTGCAGGTCTTTTGCAGATATATATATTTGAATTTGCTTGGAAAAGAATCATAAAACAAAGTTAGAGGGAAGGTGACATTTCCTGCAAGACTGGGGCATCACAGCCAGGAACTGATATTCTCAGCCAAAATCTGAGCTTGTCGTCCAACAAGATGAAGGTCATCCTGATTAAATCAGGATGGAACCCAGAAAAAAAATCTAAGTTATTTAAAAGTTTTCTCAAGCTGGTGACCGAAGGGAAATAAAAAGTTAAGATCAAGTGCCAAGAGTCATTGGGATATTGGGATCAACATCATGTACATTCATGTGAACAATAGAAGTATCTTTAGGCCTATATTTGAAGGAATATCTATTCCAGAGGGTATTAGAACAACTAGAAAACAGTAGGTCTTTGCATAGATTGAATTATATATATTATTTCTATAATATCTCCCAAAGAAGCCAATTAAGGTCAAATGTCCAATTGTGTGGTGTATAGCCTATCAGTGGGGATAACCATCTTGGAATTATGCCCCCAAGTCAAAACAATAGGAGATGTTTCCATCCTCCCCATTATGCTGACATGGTGTAAATGCAGCAGATATCACAGCTGCCGTCAGCCAGAGTGGTAACGGTGAAGTCAGCTGTGTGAGACAGTCAGAGGAGGAGAGGAAAGAGAAAAGGAGCAGCTTTTGCTTCTGCAAACTTAAGTGCAACGTGGTGAATCAGAGAAGTGACCCTCAATTACATTTTATACATCCAGACTTCTGTTAGGTCCAAATAAACTCAACGCATTCCAGAGCTTGAAAAATTGAGCTGTTAAATCCAGATTGAAGTTGAAAATCGCAAAACTGAAACTCTGATATCAAAATATTGGGATCGACATCATGTAATGGATCATAAATATGAGATCTCCACCTCCATAGCATCTCTGAAGCTTCAAACACACATCGTGGATATATCTTTTGAGTTGTACGAATATGTATAGATAGATATACCCTCTTATTTTCCCCTGTATTTTTGTTCCCCATTGTTTTTATTAGACTGCTGTCTGCTGATTGTTAGGGTTCTCTTTTCATTTCTGCTTCTTCTCATCATTTATTTACTTATCTATTTCTAACTTAAGTTGTATTTTGAGGGGAGGTCAGTTGTGTAAGCCTGTGACACTTGACATTTATTATTTTTGTCATGTTCTGGATTTCATGCAATCATATGTGTGTGCATACAAAAAAAAAGATAAAGCCTAACAAGGACTAATTCCCAAGCATGAGACCAGAAAGTAGAGTGAATGAAAGGTCCCATATGATGCTCATTGTCAGGTTCATATTGTATTTTGTTGTTCTACTAGAACATGTTTACATGCTTTGATGTTCAAAAAACACATTATTTTTCTGAAACGCTCTGTTCTAGCACCATCATTGCAGCCGGGGAATGACTGTAACAGCACTGTACCGGCACTTTCTACCTACACAGTATATAGTATAGTTGTGACATCACAACCGTACAAGTCCTGACGCCTCGTTTAAAGGCACAGTTTCTGAATACGGGCTGTGT
This sequence comes from Echiichthys vipera, assembly GCF_963691815.1. Lineage (NCBI taxonomy): Eukaryota > Metazoa > Chordata > Actinopteri > Perciformes > Trachinidae > Echiichthys > Echiichthys vipera. The sequence goes on along the minus strand of NC_139848.1, from coordinate 8,388,435 downwards.
GCGGTTCTCTGTGCATTGAGCGTTTTGATACTTCACAGTATTTATATAGCACCTCATTCTGCTGTATGAGAAAAAAAAGACATGGCATCTCACTTTTTACAGTATGGGACCTTTAATAAGGTCTCTGCACAATGTTAGGCACCTATAAACATTAAGGAACACACCTGGCCATGAGGCCCTGCAGCTGGCTTTACAGCAGATACAGCAGCTCAGTTTTTTTTCCTTTGTGTTGCTGACTGCTGAGTTTAATTGACCAGTCGTAAAGGTGCATCTTGAGAATCACTTACCACTGCCCTATTCCTGGATTTTTACATCAGGCACAAATACATATTAAAAGCTACTCCTAATCAGACTTACCTCCTGTAATAAATGTTTTCCTGACAGGGGATATTTGTTTGCGAAAAAACACTGTAAGTGCCGTACCAGTACAGTACGTTTTTTTTGCTGTCACATGTTGACTTTAATCAATGCTTATATAAATGTTTCTACTGCTGTTGCTCTTAAACAGTTCCATCATCAGTCAAGAACAAAAGGAGTTTAAGTGGTCAAAAGCATGTGTCGCTGAAACTGAATTAGCTGCCAATGGGACTACACTTGAGCGTGAATTCACACTGTTGAGTCTCCATTGTTCAGTTTCAATAGCAGCTAAATGAAGCTTAGCCAGAGTTCAATCAGGAAGATTGCCTCATTTTACAAATCCGCGCTCTCTGTCACTCCGCAAGTCTATCCTTATCAGTTCGAGCGACTTCAAGCTAAATTCTCTTCCCACAACCCGCAGTTACACAATTTGAGATTAGACTTGTAGACGGAAGTTGATTCAGGTGTGACCAGACATAAATCAATGTGATCACGCTTTATATGAGAAGTGTAATGTTGTATCAGAGTGGGACTGAACCGAAGTTATACTCAAGGATGGACCAAAATGCAGGTTTTGGATCTTTCCTACAAAGAACATGTATTCAGGCCAGCCAGACAAAAAAGAAGCTAATAGAATTTCAATAAATTCCTCTGCAGGCGATTATTGGGGAAAACCTTTATTCAGGAAACCCTGACCATCTTCCATTCTACTGGAAAACAAAAAACAGATCAACCTGTTTGCTATTTTCCAAAACCTTTAATACCTCAGGGAGGATCTCTAGAATTAGTGCCAGTTTGACTCAGATGGCGTCAGCTCACCTAATTTTCAGCTTAATTCTACTTAGTTTTAATTTTACTAAAATGTTAATCAAATTGACCCTTTCAAGAGGCATAATCAAATCACACGTGTATTGTTAGTGAAGTTAATGAACAAGTAAACATTACCTTCTGTGGAACTAATGCAAACCTCTACTGTCTACTGGTAAAGAAAACTTCAAGGGATGAAAAAAATCCAGATACCAGATCTATTCTGAACTTTGTTTGTGATGTACTAATGATGTGATGTCCACGCTTTGATGCTGGAGAACAAGTTTAAAACAAAAGAATAGCCAGCAGTATTTCCCAAACTCCCAATCCATTGCAAATTCGGTGAGCATAAATAATAAAAAGACAGAATGCTTGCAGGTTTCTTAGGGTTGCAATCTTTTCATTTTCACAAAATAGCAGCAAGGCATCCATTCCCAGCTTTATTGTCATGGGATAAAGGGTTTTCTCCTCCTTTTTTTTAATGCCAGCTGTAGATATTGATAGCAGACAGTTAGATGCTACTCACAGTCTGGACACTTATTCCAGCATCCCTTGGCTATATTATATGTCGGAAGATAGGATGTGCAATATTCTCCGACCAAGAAATGAATCCACAGAGATTTCTTTGTGGCTAGTCCAGATAATCCTTTTGGTCAAAGAAAAAGAAACCCTCTGCTTTCGCTTGAGGCGTCAGGGGGGAGATTCTCGGAAGGAGGCAGTTTTCATTTCAATTGTGGTCCACACAATTGGAGTCTGTTTACCATGCTCCGATCCAGTATAGAGATACGGAGTGAAAAGCTGAGTCGCTCAAGTAGAAAGCACTTCAGGTCAATCTGCAAAAATCTATTCATGGATAAACTTTATTTTTGGGATTAATTGAATTGATACCAGCAATGTCATGACAAAGGGAAGGGAGATTAGAGGAAAGAAAAAGAGAGGAACATTTTTCAAGCTTTCCCTCTGCAATTCACTGTCCAGGGATGAGTAAATATCTTTTTCATTATTTAAGTTCCCTCTGGCTGTCGGCATCCAAACCACTAAGATTTAAACTTTAAAAAAACATATCGTCTGGAGTGGTCTGAATGCTGATTAAAAACTGAAACCATTTTCTTGTCAGAGATGTTTTTATGTTCATAGTTTTTGTGTGTGTGTGTTTATGCTTATGGGCATGCATACAGGCGTGTTTGTGTGTGACAAGGCGATGAGTTGCTCCCATTCCGAGAACCGCCACAGGCGCTGGGGAGCATCTGCAGCCCTCTCTTTTCCATATGCCCCGTGCCTCTCAGTCTCACTCAATCATTAATTCAGGGTGATTATGAATTAACAAGCCACCATCACTCTTTTTTTCTTTGTAAGATCAGCCGGATTTTTCATACTTTTTTTTTTTTTTGTATGATTTTGGCATTAGAAAAGAGCTTCTAATTATAGGCAAAGCGGTCTCAGGTGGTCGTTTTGGCATGAGGATGCAGCACATGCAGTTGCTTTTTCAATGAGAAAAATGTGTATCCCCTTGGAAATGCTCAGTCTGTGTAGAAGTCACGTAAGTGCAGTTCACTTCTCACATTCATGTAACCATGACAAAAATGTCAGAGCATTTTGTGTATTCCATTTTTTCCTCTACTAAGTGGGCCAAACAAGCCCAATATGGCTGCTCTGAATTAGGGCAGCTGTGGGTGGAAAACTAATGAATAGAAAAGTTTATTTTCCTGATGTAAAGAGTTTACCCAAATCCTGCAGAATCGTACATAATCTACACTTCACACTGTCCTCGTCTCTCCAAAGTTTGTGAGACTGTGATGGAAATCCTCCCCAGGTGGCAAAGTGAACAGACCTCCCTTGAGTAGGCAGTGGGGTAACTGTGTTGCTCAGAGACAGATGCTCGCCAACACGGGGGCCTGGGCACCGCATCCTCCAGTTGAAGGGTGGTCTCCGTTAATCACCATGACACCCTGCTGCTCTGTTGTTTTGTAGAACAAACAGACCGAGCAAACTTGATTAGAGATGTTCTGTCGCGAGTAAAATTTACAAGTTGCAAGCTGCTTTTTTGAAGACTCTGCCACTAGATCACAGGAACTTACATGGCTCAAGTGCTCCTGAAAAATAGGGTTTATAACAGGAGTCTACACTATTATTGAAATCATACACCATTGAAAGTTTTTACTCAGGCTCAACCTCTAACACGCTAATGCCATCTTTGGAATCTTCTTGTCTATTTCACAGCAACAGTCATTATTGAACCAAATTTTTGTTCTTTTAACATTGTAATATTACAATTAAGAATGGGGCCTTTCTGTGTGGAGTTTGCATGTTCTCCCCGTGTGTGCGTGGTTTTTCTCAGGGTTCTCCGGTTTCCTCCCACAGTCTGTTATCTCACCTCTTACCTCAAAATTGAAAGAGTACCCACATCTAGGTCGAGCTTTACAGAGCTGTAGAACTTTGTAATAATACCTTTTTTATAGAGAGAAGATCTTAGATCTCACGAGGAATAGAGTCATTCTTTTTCACAATGTTTGAGCCATGTTTTGAAATGCCACACCACCTGCTCTTGCTGCTTCATCAGCACAGGTACAGCCCCTGCACTGTATCGAGCCTGTTAGCTTTTCCTTATCTGAAGAGACAGTCGAAGGACAGAGGTTGTCATATCCTGTGTAGATGTAAAGCCCATTGAGACAAATTTGGTATAGGGCTGTATATATAAAAAAAAAAGACTTGACTTGTCCAACAGCTCTCAATCTGTAACATGTCTCTTATTGGTTTCTGTTTGGGAAAAAACTATAAAACATTACAATTAAGTATGACAGGTGTTTACCAATAGCAGTTTGGTGACTTGGTAGGACTATGCGGCACATTCCAAGTTGCACACACATTCTTCGAGAAAGAAGGGGGCGAGGGAGGGGGGCAACCAACATCTGCTGTCGGTCTGGTGGGGCAGAGCCAGCCCGCCCTGTTCAGACCTCTATTACCAGGTTTTGATGTTGCCATAAGGCTCTGTGAGATGAAATTATCTAAATGCGTATGTCGATGCTCATACATTTTGTGTTAATATTTTCCAACAGAACTCAAGGACACATAAGCTGTCCAGGGTGCGGCACATTGGACTCTCCATTTGAGGGACTTCAAAAGGTAAAGAGTTTTTGATTATGCTGCAGAAATTTTAGAAAAAAAAAATACATTGTTGTAATACATGAGAAATGATATTGCTCTTGTCCATCACAGAAGATGGAAATGATGTTACAAGCAAGAAAGAAGAACTCTCTCGCTCGGCTTGTTTCAGCACTTGACCGGAGGAAGCTGTGTGCATTCGGTGAGTCCCAAACTTGCTTAATGCTCCCATGCGGCTATATCAAAGTTAGACTGGATATGTAGAGAAAACCTAATTAAATAGATACAGTATGTGGGAGATAGAGTAGGAGTGATCCATCTCCCAAAGGGGCTCAGAATGTGAACCCAAAAGGAAAGGCTTATTCAATTCCCTGCAACACCGTAGCATTTCAGGAATGTATTTCGAGGTGACATTCTTTTTTTTTTTTTAAACAATGGGCCGACCTTAAAGGATGAGCTACAGGAGTCTGACTCACTGGACAAACTAGAGCGGCCCATTGTGCTGTAATGAGCTGCTGGGGGGTTGACTTGCTGAGCTAGCAGTAGTTGTCTGGCTCAAATGACAAACCACAGGGATCTGGCAGAGACGGGCTCTGAATGTATCGTCGTCTTCGCCCCGTTTCTTCCGACTCGTCGGGTTAAAAATCCAACTCTCATCATCGGCCTTGAACATCCCTTAGCCGCATTCTTCCTCTTCTGCCCAGCATCCTATTATCTATCATCCCAAAAAAAATATAACAAGTCTGATATTGTCAATGTTTCTCAGCGCTGTTCTTCTCTCTCACCCAAAAATCAGTGCCACAAGATATATTGAAGTTTAACTTTAATAAACCGGGGTCGATGAAGTGTGAGGCACATATCCAATCAACACCACTGGAAAAAATGCTAATTTAAAACATAAATATAAGACACACAGTTATCAGACAATAGATAAGCACTGAGCCGGAGGGAGAGACAGCAACACCAAGGCCACACAAGGTTATTTGAAATCTTTCACATCATCCAATTTAAAATGCACCCACACATTTAAACTCTTGTTTCCTTTGCCCAGATCAAGTCTCACATGAAAGTAAACTAGGAGAGAGTGTCTAATCTGGTTTTAAGTCATTTTTTGAGCAAAACAATTCTCAGGGACTGGACAATTTTGAATAAAGTCCTATAAGTGAAGTGTTTTATAAGTAATGATTCTCTATTGTCATGACCGAAAGAACGAGGTCGCGGGTACATGCGGCCGAAATGGGTTTTCTCAGGACGGTGGCTGAAATCTCCCTTAGAGAGAGGGGGAGAAGTTCAGCCATCCGGGAGGAACTCGGAGTAGAGCTGCTGCTCCTTTGCGTTGAAAGGAGCCAGTTGAGGCAGTTCGGGCATCTAGTAAGGATGCCCCCTGGGCGCCTCTCTAGGGAGGTGTTCCAGGCACGTCCAGCTGGGAGGAGGCCTCGGATATGCGACTGAAGATGAGATGAGATGAGATGAGATGAGAGATTCTCTGTTGAATGACCCTGGAGTTATGGTTATGGTGGCCTGGTCATAAGGAGTCAAAGTCTTCATCAGCTGACCGAGTTAACTCAGTTATGGAAGAATAGATTTTATGGAACTTAGCTTTTTCAGAGTATTTTTGTCACTTAATCATGAGCCAATGCCTTCATTTGCTGCCAAATGTTTGGCTTGAATAGTGTATTCATTGTTCTCTTGTTTAAATTTTGTGTGTGTGTGTGTGTTTCATTTCCAACACCGTATGTTGTGTTGGTGACACCTTTTTTTTTGTTATGCTGTTATTTTTGTGCCACGGTAACTTAAATTGTTCCAAATTAGACCAGACGCTACCCTAGTAACATACTGAATTAGTTTGCGTATTGTTTTTGTTGATCTCATGCATGTGTTTAGATGCCTAGAAAAAAATGTATTATCTTTGTCTTGGCCCGACTATTCAAATTATATTTTAAATGGCAGATTATGTCGCACTCTGACTTTTAATGTGTTACATGAACGTGTGACGCTTTCTGGCTTCAAACATTTGCCCCGTCTCTGTGTTTTAGATCGGAGTGCTACCTTTCTTTAAATTTGAGCCACATAAAGCTCTAAGTTTGGCCATTGTTTGCCACATCCTGAGTGGGATTGTAAATAATAGAAGGGGATAAGTCCCAGATCAGAAAATAACCCTTTAACTGAAGCTTTCTCACTTGCCTTTGGCTATTCTTTTTATTGGAAATGGCCTGAAGAAAGAAAACACTCTTTTTCATTATTCATGCCCACATGAAATCTGTTGGTACCATGACCAGACCTTACCAGAAAGGTTGCTGCGTCAGTTTTGTTGAAGTTTCAGAGTTGTGTCGCAGGCGTCTTCGTACATGCTGTACACGCTTTCCCTGAGATGAAAAAGCATCGCTGAGTGAGAGCTGCTCACCTTGGATGTGATGGATTGTCGTTCATTTCTGAGAGCTTATGATAATGTCTGCCCCTGCTCCTGGTTTGTGAATGGGGTCATGTATCTGCTGCTCCCCCACCTTGGACTCCCGAGTTCCCCTCTCATATTTCTGGGGGTTTAATACACTCTTGCTGGGAGCACGTCTGCAGATAGTTTGATTCAAGATGAGGGAAACGATTAGGAGCACTGTAATGTAGTTTTTGGCAGGAGAGAGAATCGGGCATTCATTACACTTGTCTTTCTTTATTTTGGAGCAACTTCATCAGCAGCCCTCGTCACTTAAGGACGAAAACATATTTTTATTTGTTTTTTACAGACTAGTTGCCATCAGGAGAAAAACAGAGCAACATTTCAAGTCTACCTTCTTCATCACTGCTGTATCATGATGATGAATTAAGGAACAACCCACGCATTGCCCTTTTCTTTTTCTTTGGCTTGTGTCCCCTTTTTGTAAAAATGAATCTGGCAGCCTGTTCAACCCTGAATTATGCATTTAATTTTTCGCTCAATAGAATTGCACTCATAAAACACAGCGCCGAATTGAAGATATTTGAACATGCCAAATGTATCCTGGCTATAAGAAAATAGATTGCTAAAAACCAAATGGGAGAAAGCTAAAAATTCATGTGTTATCGCCACTTATCTGTGGCAATGTCAGTGGCTCTATAATTCCAAATTTAAGGCCATGACATCTAATTTTTATTATCATTTATGAGGACGAAGCGAGAAGAGTGCCTTTTAGCGTGGAGTCTAAAGTATTTGACAGCACTAAAACACAGTATTCTTCTGTTGACATGAAAATAAACTCTTCATACCCAATGAGCATCTGTATTCCTCTCCCTACACACTCTACTCGCTCTGAGTGCCTTCTCCTGAAATTGCTGCTTGCTCATAGCAGCCGCTTTTCTCGTGACGTGATTTTGTAATCCATCTTCAAAGCGCCCCCCCCCCCCCCAACACACACACACACACACACACACACACACCATCTTTCCCTCTCCTTGGTTAAAGTAGGCGGATTTGCTGTAGCCCAAATATCATATGCATGAAAAATTTGTCATCCCTGCACTTTTTTGCTTTCGTATGTTGCAACACAGCAGTTGATGGATAGAATGTGTCACTTGGCGCCAGCGCTCGGGGCAAGTGGCATGCTTTTTTGGAGGTTGGGGGTTTGTCCCTGACAGTCAGGGAACCGGAAACGGCAAAATAAAGGCCAAAAACCTGGCCGCTTTGTTCACGTTAAGTACCAGGACCTGACAGGGACACAAAATCCACAAGAGACAAGAAGTGCGTCTAGATTATCTCGGCAGAAGCCCTACACGAAAACATATATTATTAACTCAGCTGCTACATCCGAGTGAGAAATGCTGCCGGACTATTGCACAGCCAGAGACAGTACCTTTTACCTTATGCTTATTACAATCCATAAAACCATGTGTTGAAGTTATTGTAGTTTAGCTTCCACAGTTCAACCGTATCATTTGAAATGTTTATGGTCAGAGAGACGCTGCTGTCTTTTTGTGTGGTTTATTTGGCTTGTGAGATATAAAAGATGCAGTCAGCCATTATATTTGATTATCTAAATACAATAATAAACAGCGCAAATGTCATTTTGTATCCATTATAAAGACACTTAATGCTGAACTGTGTAATTTAAGGCTTTAACTGATGTTGTTTTTTAGCTTTTTATTCAGGGGGAGAGATATCGATAAAGCAGATAAAATAATAATCGCCATATCATGTTATACATGTTTTAATGTTAAACATACATGTGGACAACACAGTGAATCCTTGAGCTCAACTGTAAATGTGGATGGCTACATTAACTCTAAAAGCCAGTACACCTGTCATCAGTGTTGTGTAAATGAAATGTATTTTTTCACAAATAGGACCTGTTTATCTTTGCAAATAATATGTTGGATATATACATATTTCTCAAACATATTTTCATCTTTGGGAGAAGGTTTTCAAAAAATTATCAAACTTGGTTACTGTGACCACGCCTGATATGGGTTGTTGGGAGGGATAGTGGGATTGTTTTTTGTCTTGTTTTTCACTTTAAGGCAGATGCGTCGATACACTGTATAACTGTTATACTTGCTCTTGTTTTATTGTCTGCAAAATTCAATAAAAAATTGGGGGAAAAAATAATCAAACAATAATTTGGTGGCCCTGCTGCAGTAACTCTAAGGACCCCTAATCCATTAAAGGTCAACAAAGTTCCCAGACCACAATGTGACATTATTAGAAATTGTTTGTTTTACCAAGCCAACATTCTCAAAACTCAAAGGTTATTTATTTTCCATACATGTAAATCAATCACCAAATTAACTTAATTTTGTCAGGACTAATCTGCCCAGGGCTTCACTTATTAGATCAAATCCATACTGTCTCACCGCACCAAACTCCTCACAGTTTCCCAAGGTATTCCACTCAGGGATGGACCTCAGAGCTGACCAGTCACATTTGGAGAGTTACTCGCTGTGACTCGCCTACCTGAGCTTGCAATGGGCAAGGCAGCCTCCTGCACTTACGGGTCCTGATGATATTATTTCAACAGGCTTTCAGCGTCGTGGAGAGTCATTGCAGTGGTTGAGAGCTAATGGGCCAGATGCAAGAGCCACCTGGCCAGCACCAGACCGTCCGTATGCCGCCGTCCACAGAGCCAGTCATGCAGAGCCCAGCCTCTGCTGCTTGCTGTTTCTCAGCAACAAGGCTCATTGTAGCTCATTTAGGAGAGTGGCACTGTGACATTCTTTAGCACCTCTTTTTGTGCACCCAAGTGTGGCATCTGAGCTAGCATTTCAAAGTAATGGTTTTGGTAATTATAACTTTAAAAATTTATTTTCATATTATCACTGCATTAACACAGCGTGACCTATAAAAATAGAGGTCACGGTGCTGAGCTCTGAAGCCAAAATTCATCACTTTGAATCAGAGGTAGGCAACGTGTGAACGCACTCCAAATTTCTGCCCATACATATCCAAGACGCAGACACCCTGCTATATCTGGTATGTGGAATGAGCCGTTTGGCAGTCTGCCCATTTAATTCATTTAACACTGAAGAAAACAGAGCACCTCTTGCAAACAGGCCAGTGGAAAATAGAGCCGTGAATCTCGATTGTGGAGGTAAATGAACAGATAGGTCTGGAGGTGTGTCATCTGTCTGTGAGCAGAGATGCATTAGCGCGGATACACCCCGTCACTTCTGTGTCCCCAGTAACCTCACGGAGAAAACATCAAGCGTGCAAAGCAGGTATTCCTTTTGGATATTTTCTCATCTAATATGTCATTAGAATGGGTCTGGATATACAGAAGATATACACGAGAATGTCCAAAGTTGCACTTCCTCAGACAAAGGCATAATTCAAGCGTAACTCTAGGCAAGCAATAACATTCTAGACAATGTAAGGCAGCGTGGTATGTATGCTTGTTTAAATATTCACAGCGAGAGTGCAGGGGTGGTGTGTGGCTGGAGTGTGATTTACACCAGCAATAAGTCGGTGTCAGCGCAGAGGTCGACAGTACCCCCAAGCAAACTCGCAGAGCTGTGAATAGAAGATGATCGCCTCCCACCAGCGATGACCTCTTCAACCGCTCAACTATTCAAAAATACTCCCGACCTGGAAGTCAAAGCTTTTATCGAAATCAGCTCACATTACACCAGTTTAATATTTATCTCAACGGTAAACAATGAGTCCGGGTCAAAATCAATAGCCTGAATTGTTGGCCAAAAACAGTGCATTCTGGGACATTGTCTTTTGTGCATACATATAGTTTCCGTCTACAAATACAGCAATATGGATAGACACTGTTGTCATCAGATTATAAAAGTGCAAATACATCATTTATTCATGTCACTTGTCATCTCACTAAATTGTGTGCACAGGCCTGGTCTCCAGTTTTGTCATTTGTTAAAAAATGTTACCCGTCATTGCACTTCCCTGATAAAGGTGTAAATATATCAAGAGGCATGTTGTTACACTGCTGCCAAACCTCTAGGGATGGTTGGTAGAATAGAGTGTGGCATGGGAGACCACGTTTCACATACGGTGTCCTACAAACAATCAACATTGCTGATTGTTCCTGCACTAACCATAGCATTGGTAGATCTGAAAAAGCCTCCAGTATATGGGTCTCTTTGGAAGCTAAACAACCTATTTTATTGTGTTGATTAAAGGGCTTGTAGCATAAATTCTCTAGGTTATAAGGAAAAAAGTGGGTCATTGGCACAGCCTGAAAGAATAACGCAGCATATTAGATTTGCTCTCTCATTTTATTGTCCCATTTCCACTTTACTATCACACTAGGCTTGATCTAGAAAACCCTTTTTACTAGGTCTGATGTAAGCATTGCTTACTCTTGCCACGTTATTCTTATATAAATACAAATTTATGTAGGCCAAATTTAGCCAAAGTTGAACTAAACATTTGGCTTTTGGAAGAGTGCCTACAACAAAAGTTTCTCTTTTTGTTCTAGTGCACATTCCTTAGTCAAGGTTTTTGATTTATTTGAACCGCCCTGAATTTCAGATCAAACCTGAGAGGTGGAGAGTATGTTCTGTTTATCAAACTCAGCATAATACAGCATAAAATAATGATGATATTATGACGTGATTTAATATTAATACTATTAATACTGTTCATATTAAAAATTAATGGACTCCTTCCGAAAAAACTGATAAGGTATGCGCCATATCGATTTATCTCTACAAGGATAAAAGGGCTTAAACGAGTCAGAAGGCACCGATGCCCTTCTCACCCCCAGGCCCCTTAAAAATGCCTCAGTCAAGAGGACAAACTGCTCCGAGGAGATGTGCAAGGCGAGACGCAAACACTAAAGTACATCAACCCTGTGTACATCTCCGGCACTCCATCACCCATCACTGTCTGGGCCTCCCCCTCCAGTCTTTAAATCTGGAGCGACAGGGTGTCACTGGGAAAACCCATTGAGCACACTGCAGGAGCGACGGCTTCATGCCCTTCTCCATCACACCTTTGTTCCATCCTCCTCTCGGAGCCACGACAAGGTAGGGGGACGAGTTATCACAGCCGTCAGCTTTATGAGTCCCTGTCCGCCTGTGCCACGGTAATAAAGTCATTGTACTGCTTCTTCAAAATGGGATGAGTCAGAGCAAGTGATGGGAAATTGGTCAGCGGAGTGCCGTTGAGGGGCGGAAAAAAGTACCTTATGCGCGAGTGGCTTTTTTGAATGCATTGTTGGTTTGATTAATAATATGAGGAGAAAATTCTCAATCTTCCAGAGTATTTTTCCACGTCGTCATAAAAGCCTAAACTACTTGCATGCTTGCATACTGCAGGAAACTTGACTTTCACTTTTCCCTCTAATGAAAATTTAAATCACCAAATTACTGGCTGCATTTTCAGCTTTCAATCATATATGAAAATATCCACGTCCCCTCCTCTGTTCTTCCACAGAGTTCACATGCATTATTTTCCGATATGACAGCTTGAAATGCCCACTAAAGAGCATTCCTTTATTTCAGCAGAGCTCTGAAGATATATTTTCTGAGAGACGTGTCAGACAGAATCTGAACCCGCCGGCCCGCTGTGCGCTGTGAGGAGTACTCATTGTGTGAGCAGTAATTGCACTCTCTGCATCTGCTAGGGAAAATAAGAGCTGTCATTGGGTCAGATGCCGACAGCCTCGGGGAACGTTTAGTCAGTCGTGGCACATGCAAATGCTGAGTTCAGTGGATCCGTACAGTATGTAGAGTAGTGACATGGCAATGTCTTCCATCTAGTGTGTTGTAAAATCCTCTTGCATTTAAAAGTATTGACTAATGTCTAATGAATCATACAAGGTCATGTTGTTTTTGCAGAATTATTCTACGAGTTGCGTTTGACACTACACTCAAACTATTCAATGGTTGTGTTGTGCCAGTCCACCTTTCAGAAGTTCTTTGAGAGGGTAGTTAGTTGTAGACAAAAGCATTGCATTAATTGTTCAACTTGCGGGGGTGTTGTGCACCTGGAGATGAGGCCATTTGTATTACCTGTCATGCTACTTACAGTACTTACGTACTACTTAAGGGGAAAAAACGAACAGCAGCATACAACTGTCTGGAAATGATTACACTGCTGGAAGTTATAGTACATGCTTAAGTTGTTTTTTTTTCTCTCATGTTGAAAAGGAAGCAGGACTTACATGTTTTATGCCTCTATTTAAGTTGCATGCTAATAACAACATGCAAAATATCTATAGTGAACACATTTATTGAAGTCACAAACACACCATTTTGTATTAATTTTATTTAACCTTTATTTAACCAGGAAAATGTCTCATTGAGATTAAAAATCTATTTTACAAGAGAGTCTTGGCAAAGAGAGGCAGCAACACAGTTTCAGAATTACATAGAGAACATATAAATATAGTCACAATCAGAACATCATCCAACAAAGCATGTACAGACAGAAGAACATCGCTAAGAAGGGATTTAAATGTGTTTAGAGAAACCAGCTCCTTCAGTTTCAGTTCATTCTGCAGCTGGTTCCATGCGGAGGGCGCAGCAGAACTAAATGTCCTTGTCCCCAGTTCAGTACTGACTCTAGGTACAGTTAGTGAGAACAGATCCTCAGAGCGGAGCTGACGGGTTCCTGTGTTTTTCCGAATGACATACTTCTGCAGGTATGAAGGAAGATCATCGAGGATAGTCTTATAAATAAGGATATGCCAATGATGGAGTCTGCGGGTGGACAGGGCAAACCATCCAACTCGAGCATACAAGGAGCAATGGTGATGAATCTCAGTGCTCCGTGGTAGACCATGTCCAAAGACTGTAGGCATTTGAAGATGCATTCATATATAAAACATTACTGTAGTCCAACACAGACATAAACGTCGCAGCAACAAGTCTTTTTTTGGCTTCAAAGGAAAAACAAGATTTGTTTCTAAAGTAAAAACCTAATTTTATCTTTAAGGTGCTGGATAGTAGGCTTACAAGAAAGAGGATTGTCAATTATCATTCCCAGATATTTATATTGAGACACAGATTCAATCCCTGAGCCCTGGAGAGTGGTGATAGGAGGGAGGTCAGAGGACTTTGTAATAATGAAGTGCTGAAACAATTGACTCATAAAATGGATAATAATTGTGAGACGCAGCCCTAAACCAATGGATGAAATGCACCTCCCTTTGGCTTATCACAAACTAAATAAACCTAACGAAGAATATGCCCTTAAAACATAATCTTTTTCTGGATGCAAGACGGTTCAGTCAGTGTGTCTGACAGTTGGAGCTATCTCCCCCAAAAATAGAAGGCTCAAGTCTGTCATGCTGTCAAACTATCAATCCTGGAGAAGTGCAATTGACAGATTAGGACACAGCATTTACATAACTGTCACCTTATGGGCTGACAAAGTCAACCAGTTCCTCACTCATTGTCTGCATGAGTCTAATTTATTATCAAGTTGAGGATTCGTGTTGATCAAGACTGTATAAGAAGCCACTATAATACCATATGTATTGTTTATTTGGTATTGTTGCAGTATGTTATTTCATTTGCTCTGAGTTGATTCCAAATGCCGGAGGCAATACATGCTCTACAAAGGGAACTAGATTGCAGGCAATTGGAACAGCATCTAACATTGGACCCAGCTGACTGGATCAGTTTGTTCATATCACTGTTGATGAAGTGAGACCGAAAAGCCACTGAGGGTCATTTATGTTAGTCTGGTTTTGTAATGGCTTTTAGTATTTGGAAGTTGCACTTTAAAGGTGTGGTGTTTTCCTGCTAAAGGCATTCGCTTTTCTGCAAAATATTTTGACCCTTTTATTAATTGAATGTACAGTACATTCCAAAGTGGATGGAAGCAAAATTTGTAGTTGTGTTAGTTTGTCACTCATTTTGACCTCCTTACTTGCTTCCAATTTGTCACAGTGTTTGATAAGAAACATGCGTAGTGGGGAGCCCCTGCAGACACCTGGAAGATTGATGCAAATTCACCTGTTTGCTCTTCTTCAGCCTAAGATATTGTACATTAGAGATAACCGTCGACCTGGACAGCTATGCTTTCAATAGCAGCACTCCTGGGTAGCCCTGACAATGGAGGTGACTACTGAGGTCAATAAAAATGGCACGTGGTGCTGGAAATGGTCCATAAAAGCTCTTTCTGACATGACAGAGTATCCCTGGATTCTTGCCAAACAGACACTTTTTCACAGTAGAACCCCGCGGTGCCTGTCAGGGGCTGAGGTCAATCCGTTGTGATTTACTGCAATACAAGGCCCAAACTGTTATTCTTTATAGGGAACAATAACCTCCCTTCTGGCGAAAAATGTGAAAATGATTTGGATACATAATGACCTGATCAGTTTCTGAATCTGATCTGGAACTTTAAACTGCTTACTTAAAAGGAAACAATATATAGTCAAAAGTAAGATTTTCATGTCTTTTATTTGTTTAATAAAGCAGGTTGAGGTTGCTATATAATTTAATCAAAATTTTGAATCCACAGAAATGCACACTGCTCTTTTTTAGAAACTGTGCCTTCAAACGAGCCGTCAGGACTTCTGTACCATTGTGATGTAACAACGATACTATATATAAGTAGCAAGTGCTGCTACAGTACCTTCACAGTCATTCACTGGCTGCGACAATGGTATTTGAACATTAAAGCACATAAACATGCTCTAATAGAGACCTGAAATACATGTATGAATCTGAAAATGAGCATAATATGTCCCTCATAAGACACTTTAGGCTAATTGTGTCAAATCGTGACAAAGCCTGTGTTTGGCATGTTTGGCATTGTATTGGAAATGAGGCTACTGTGAGCTGGCGTGCCTCCATGCCCCTTCCCTGCCCTCCTCCAAGGAGGAGTGCAGCACATATGGCCCCCTGGGCGGTATGGATGGGTCGCTGCAATCAAAGTGGGAGGAAACGAGCACAAGAAGTATCCCATCTGTCATGATGTCCTCTCTCTCTCTAAAATGGATTAATAACGGTCGGGAAGAGAGCAGTGAGCAGAATAAAAGCCTCATAATTATCTGCTACAGAATGAGGGAATTCACAGGGTGTATGACAGTTATAGATATCCATTTCTGATTTAGCAACAATCTGATTTTCAGTGCTAAATTTGGCTTGTCGTTAGTTAGCCAATCCCATTTCCACATTTGTGTCTATCTCTGTCTAATACATAGCTAGGCAGTAGTCACCCTGCAGGACATCAGCATAACAGCTGATCATTTTGAATAATATGGAACGGCCAGCATGTCACATTGGAGAATTGTTCTGAAAAAGCTCAAATTAACTCCCCAAACTTTTTTCACTCCAAAGTTTTTCTATTCTTTTACAATACTGGGTAATGGATACATATATACATACATACATAATTTGATTCTCATTTGCCATTTGTATGCTTCACAAGTCATTTTCTGTAACTACATAGTCTTTGGATTATGCCTCTCTTTAAACTTGAAAGGAAGATAGGAGCACAACACAGCATTGTGAGCATGCATGTTAAACATGTAACAATAATGTTGACTTTAGTTGGGCCCGTGCTGACAAGGGATTGCTTTTTGTCGAGTAATGGAAAAAAGTGCTGTAAAGGAACATAAAAACTACTTCAGCAAAGTGCAAAAGTACCCCTGTGACTCATTGGAGACTGCAGAATTATCTCCCAGCTACATTAAAAGCTAAAGAAGACAGCAGACATACACAGGTGGCCCTAAATAGCAACACAAATACTACAGAAATTGTGCAAGTTGAAATCAGAAACTGTCCAAAACAAGTTGGCTCTCATTGCATTGATTTGACTTCCTGTGAGACTGGAGGATTACCGAACACCAAAAGAGAATCTGTGCAAACAGGGCCTGAGTCAACGGTGCAGATAACATGGAGCTTTTTAGAGTAGATAACTGTCCAGCCTCGTGTATCTTCAATCTGAGGGGAACAAAGATGCTTCAGTAAAACAAATATAATCTCCTCTTTGCTCACTTTAGATGGCAAGGCCCTGCCAGAAAACCATTTCAACCTCTACCTCTGATCAAATCCCTATCACTTACAGTTTATTATGTGGCTGTCCTTGCCCAGTCAAGATCATTTGTAGATGGTATTTATGGAGATCTGATAGCACGTTTTCCCCAGCGCCAATCCATTCAAGAATGTTGCATCTGCCTGATTATAGTCATGAGGTTTAATACGCTGCTTCTCCTGGTACAATAGGTATAATAATACATTTTACTTCACACAGTTGTGAATTAGTTATTTTTAAGTGGAAATGAAACCCACATTGCCACATGTCCACCTTAATCATGAGGTGAATACATTTTTAGTCGCCAAGATGGATTCCCCACTAACAATAGGATCACAACAGAGGGGGAATTCATATTCATTGAAGCTACTCTTGTTGACTGTAAGCGACACTGAAGGGGGGCTTGGGTACAGAAATAGCACATTGTGCGAACAATGAAATTAAAAAAGGAAAGGGAAGAGGTGAATGCTTCATTTTTGGAAGGCTTTTCTTTAATCACTGATAAATGACGAGTAAAATTAATATATTGCAGTAAGGGACCGTAATTACAGCGTATTAACTGAACTGAAAAGTCTGGGAAAAATGCAAACTAAAAGGAATGGTCTGTATCTAATTAAAAGGCTAAACAATTAGTTGAAGCATAGCACTTTATTTACTGCAGTGAATACAAAACACAGAAGCCGTGTGAATGGTGTGTCCTCATTTTCAGAACAAATTACTGTTGAGCAAGGCATGGGCTGCCCACACACCCTTCTGAGTGTTTCACATCAGTTGTACAGAATATGCTAAAGGCAAAGGCAGACATATCAAATGTATTGTAATTTTCAATTTTGACAGAGCCAAATTTCACATCATCTCGGCGTAGGAAGCCGCCCACGCAGTGCACACTTGAGATGCGAGGCCTTTGCTGCAATTATTGAGCCTCACACGGACAGCAGTGAGTATAGGTGAGCGAGAGAAAAGATACTAGAATGGCTGTCTTCTCTTGATCATTACATTAAACTCTGCGTTTCAAACGAGCTGGACGAGCATGAGCATTAGTTTTTCATTTGACTAACCAGGTTTAAAGCCTTGAGCTTCCCACATTCAAAGGTTAAATTTTCAAAGCAGTCCCACTGTCACTTGACACTTGATCAAGTTGCTGCCCAGCTTTAATGTTAAAGTGGACAGTCACTGCTGCTCACTGGTTCCTTGTCTTCAGGGAATCAATTATTTTCTTGGCCGACATAAAATGTGAGAAAATGATGAGCAAGAGCTCCAATGAGCGGACCGGGCCAAAAGTTAACAGCAGTCAACAAAAGCCAAGCTGTAGTATGTAGAGTGGTAGCCTATTACGAAGGGCAAACTGATAAAAGTGTCATAAGAACACATAATATTAGGGCTGTTTATCCCCAATGTTACCCTCCTGACACTTTAATGACATCATTTTATGTTAGTGAATACATGTATATATGATACATGTCTTCTCATTTCAGTTCACAAATAAACACTGAAAGTGTAAGTCCGGCGTAAATGGACCCCATGCTCTTTTACAGAATGAATATACATCAAATAAGCCATCAAGACAATTGTTTACGTTGATCAACTATTAGCAGAGAAATCCTGTTGAGACGCTAACAGACAGACATGGCTAACACTGAGCAGCTCGGGCGGTGCAATGATTTAATCCAAAACGGCTGGATGACTTATTTGATGTATATTCATGCCGTAAAAAGAGCGTGGGGTCCATTAGCGCTGGACTTTTAACAATGAACTGCTGCCATTACAGTGGGTGGTCATTTCTATTTTCAAATAATCAAATTGCGCGTACTCAACATCACCATAGCCGTGGCCCAGTGTCTCATGGAGATTTGAAACAAACCTTTGACTTTCTGAAAGCAATATTTAAAGTTATGGGAATGAACATTTGTAAAAGTGTGTGCACATTTAAAAAGAAGAAAACGAATTAGTAGCAATGTCTCCTATTCAAACAACGGCTCCCTTTTTCAAAAGTCAGCGTGTTTACTCTTGGTGTCACAGCATCACAGCATCATGTTCCAATTAACATTTTTATCTCATCTTTAATGTCATAATTCAAATCATATCCATAACTAGGCATTGGTTTTAATTTTATTGATACTACTACGCTTATCAGTACTCCTTTTTCAGATCTTTACTCTTTTCGGCCCTTATTCATTACCGTGTAATTGCTTTTTAAAAAAATGTATTTAAAAAAAAAGATCAAATCTATAAAGTTACTGTAATGAACGGAAGTTTTCGTTAGCGTTCATGGAGAACGGAGAGAGACAGGAAATTAACTTGTGCTCATTAACATGGCTCAGTGGGCGGCATAACACTCCACCAGCAAAAATCTCTAAATGCACAGTAGGGTGCAGTATCTAGACATTAAATTGCCTTAATACCAGTGTAGGAAAGAGCAATCGCCGATCATTCATTCAATCATCGATGTACGATCCGATCACCAATAGCAGAGGCTATAGCACACTTCTACAATGATTAAAATACTTTCCTTTTTTCCTGTGAACCTTTAATTGAGCTTTGTCTTGTCCCCGTTACGCCTGTTGCAATTGTACATGATGAACTGTACCAATTAAACTTAACTTAATATTGAGAAAGTCGCTTGTCTTTTTAGTCCACCTAAATTTAGACAGAGTCCAGCTGGTAACATTGATTAGAAGCCTGGTGTTTAACAAGCCCAGAAAGTAAATCATTGGTGAAGGTTACAGTTTGATGACTGCAAACTGCTGTTGATATACCACCAGGCATAATTCCAAAAGCACAAAGCCAGAGGAAGAGATGATAGAATGAGAGGAGTGGATGCTAGAGGTCTTGATCGATCACAGCTAGGCTAAATATCCAAAGATCCGTGATATATATTTCTGAGCATATTTGACCACATGTTCTAACATGATTACTGACTTGATACAAAAGGCAGCTTGTAACGTCACATAAATGCCCAATGCAGTTCATTCTCTTTAATATTTATTCAATGTGAGTGCAGGACATGAAACCACTGCATTTTCACATTGTCTATGTAATGATACACACACCCCTACCTTTTCCTTATCTCTGGACCCCTGAAGGCTGCCAGCTATGGTGCAGGAATAATGACAGCTGTTGTTCTAAAGCGATTTTCAGATTACCTAAGTGGTTGCACCACGTCTGCATGGCCTTGATTATCCCTCTCCACAGTGATGCACGCATTGTAATTACCGCACACACCCACAAACGGAAACATCTGAGTGATTAGACAGATCTTTGGACTGAATTAGCAGCCCTCATTCTGTAGGAGACGAGGGGAAAATTCTGAAGGTAACCTATCTTTAAAGCTGACAAGGAGCTCCTAACAACGATGGGCAAAGACACCATTTGCTTCCACTCATGGGGTTTGTTAGTTTTACTGTTATACAAGCTTGATTCAAAATTGTGAATTTAGAGCTTTTCTCGACATGTATTCAGCAATTTGTTAAGGTTTTCTTGTGTTATCTTTTGTAATTTCTTCAAATTACTATAATCAGTTGTCAAAAAGAGCACATCCAGCATCCTCTTAGCTGTTGACAGTAACTCATTGCCTGATAATTTCACCTCCCATGGGCATGACCGGTGACAGCATGTAATTAATAATTGTTCAGAGCAAGTTTGGGGTTGTTTGGAGTAGTCTTGCAGATTTCCACTGCGGAAAAAGATTTAGTCTTGACCTTAAACCCACTACACTAAAAAAAGAATCAATGTGCTAGCGAAGCTGTTGACATTTATGTAATTCCAAACACCATCAAAATAACATTTTAATTTTGTGCAAACATTTTTGCCAAGTGAGTTTACAATCCTCTACAGCAGTCAGGAGAGGGAGAAATAAACGGAAACAGTGGGAGGCTAAATGAAAAACCAGGGGTAGAAATGAGGAGCAATGGAAAGAGCCTGAGAAACAAACAAGACTAAAGGAGAGTAGGAGAAAGGAGACGGGAAGGAGAGATGAGGGGATGGAGATTAGGGGACAGCAGCTGGTGACAGTGAGGGGTCTTGTCTCTGAACACTGGTGTAAAGCGATGACACCTGGCTGGCATGCAGAGCTCAGCATGACCAGCCAGTTCTGAGACCTTTTCATCAGTAAAGCATCTTATTATCGGGGACAGTGCTTACATATTTCCCTTGGAACATAGTGACCAGAAGCTGTGCCAGACAACTTTATTGGGAAGATATATTCTTAGAAAGAATTAGAGTAGAGTAGGTAGCAGACAGCTGTGCCTGTGTTAAAAGTTAAGAATGTGTTTGCTCTGTGGGGTTAGGGGTTAATTTGATCGTGTTAGATGACTAAGAATTTCTTTATAGTAATGGGGAGGCACTTGTACTACAGAATAGAGTGACATTTTCTTCAGTGGTTAAACGTATTCTAATAAAATGGTTCTATAGAGGGCATTGTTGGTCAGTGCACCACTTACTAATGTTTTTGTCTTCATGACACTTTTCCATCATGAAAAATGGAATATCCATGACCTCCGCCCATTTATATTATTGTCTGACACTGTGGCTCAGAGGTAGAGCTGGTCGTCCTCCGTTCGGAAGATTGGCTCGATCACCAGTTCCTCCAGTCCGCATGTCTCCGTGCCCAAGACACTGAACCCCAAATTGCTCCCCATTCTGCGCATGTGTTTGTGAGTCTGGTTTGATTGATTGGATCAGATTGTTGGATAGTCTCTGACATCATTGTATGAATGTCTTGGTGAATGTGACAAGTAGTGTAAAAGTGCCTTGATTGGTTAGAAGACCAGAAAGGGGCTAGTTGCCCCACACTAAACTCATTACGTCATGTGTCAAGACTCACATTTTAATGCCTTTGTCCATCACTTGTGAAAATGTGTGCTTGTCATTACTTTCTTCTCTAAAAAACAGCGCAAACTCAACAGGGAAATATCCAGTTGTAATTTGGAATATTTCTTCTATGTTGTAATGCACCGTAACCTTGATTGTAAAGGAGAGAAATTATCCAAATACTCTCATTTGACCTGATGTGATTGCTTTGATTAAAATTAAACATACAATGCGTTTAAAGAAAGTGACTCATCTGACTGTAAGCACAGAGTTGACCTTTATGTCAAGATGGCTAATGTTCCATCTCTCTGCTTAATCCATCTTCCTGGCTAAGACACTGTAATCAGCCTAGAGCAGCCCATTTCTTATGCTTTGTCATCACGGATGCTGCTTACATTTTCAGTGGGGTGTCTGCAAGCTCGGTGAAGTACAAAATAATTACCAGCACAAGTGGTGCACCACCTCTGTTGTGCGCTCCACATGGACTCACACGGGTAATTAAATCTGTAAGTTGGAGATAAGAGGAAATAGACAAAAGACACTCAGACACATCTGCACCAAATATATGCAGGACAAATTGCATTCAACAATTTATGTTGTAGTAACATCTAATTTGTTTAATTTGTCACACCTTTCACCGCCCTGCTGAGTACGCAAAGATTTTCAATTTCATATTTTGGCATTTCCAAGTAGTAGTGGTAAAACTGTATGAAGTATTTGACTTTTAATAATACTTAGACATTTAGTGACGTGACAGTGAACTGTAGACTCGTCAGCTATTACCAAACAATAAGAAAGAACTGAGCAAAGGATGTACTCCGCAGCTTACTCTTAAGATAGACAAAGTTTCAATTAACCACCTCCTGCGGGCAGATTATCACTGTGACCAGAACTTTCATTTAGGTAAAAAAATAAAATCCACAGGCCTCAAGGAAGCCACGCTATGTGATGCAGGGTGATAACATTTTTTTACTGAATCTCGTCAAGAACAGCTTTAAAGTTTCACCACACGATCAAAGCTGTTTTGTTTTTGTCCTTTGATTACATGGCATATTGTGTATTGAAGACGCCTTTGATTGAGCTTAATTATTTTACATTTTCAAGAAATTACTTTGATTCAGGGCAGGAGACACTTTGTTTTAAGCTTCTAGAGATAAGGATATTGTGGTGGAAGGGTCAAGCGACATTGACAAAAGCACATTATTATCAAGTGATATCCTTAATATCCTGTGGGATCATCATGTCTATACTCCGAAATTAAAGTTTATTTTATTTGGCTCGGATTTTAGCTTGCAGCATTAAAAAGGAACTACTGCAAATTAATATTGTAAGTGCTTCCATAAAGTTTAGGAACTTAAAGAGAAGAGGTCAAGATATACTAGCCCCTATGGGTCAAGCTGCAAAAACGATGCATGTCTTCCCATAATGCAACTTGATGGAATCCTTTGTTAGACCCTCCCTGGCGATTTATCCTAATTTATCTTTGTCCTAAATTTCTAATTTTAATCTCTGGTAATTAATCTTTTTCCTTGTATACGTCCAACTTTAATCTCAAAGGAATTCTGAAAATACTAATTTCATTTCGACAGCACTCTGGGATTCACACACACCACCCCACCTTCCGCAAACTACGGATTAGCAGTGTGTGTGTATATATGTATTTTTTTTTGTTTCAAGGCTGTAATGTGCAGTTACACACGTCACATTACTCTGTATAAGCGCTTCCATACCTAAACTTGTCACTTACAAATGGGTCTGAATTAGTTTCTTCTCATTAGTCACAATCTGCATGACTTTCAAGGCTCTTCCCCACTGCTCTCTCTCCCTCTCTTTCTCTCTCACACACACACACACACACACACACACACACACAGACACACACACTTGCACTCTCTTCACACACACACACACAGGTCACATGGCGGATAAATTATAGATCATAGCTTTGGTTAGCCATCATTGCGAAGAGTTCAAAGAGGAAGCAATACTGTACCTCCCCACACCTGCACACACACGTAGAGACACTATACATCCCCTGTAGCTCCAGACCTATATGGCTGAAAACAATCAAAGTGAGAGGAGGAGAAAAGAGACTGATGCTCGCTGTACAGTGAATGAACAGGGTGGACAGTGTGGGAGGAGAAGATAAAGAGAGCTGAAGGAAAAAAGAAAACTGCATAGAGAAGAGAATGTGCCAACCCTTTTGACATATTGTAGTCTTCATTGGCTGATTTTGCGGACATATCTTTGGTAACAAGGCCACCAACGATACATGACGTCTCAGTAAAGTGTGCTTTCAACCGCAGAATTGCTGCAGAAAACTGAGAACGGGAAGCTGACTGCATGTTTGGTGGACAGAGAAAGAAACGTGTCCTTCAACTCTTTCAAGTAATAATGTTTTGCTTTTTTTACTCAGTAGGAACGGCAATGGACAAAAAATGTGATGATCCCCTGGCTTATCATCTAGTGTCACCAGCTGGTCAAAGTTTTAGCACACTTAAAACCAGAAAGGTAACCTTATGGTGGCACTAAAGTCAAGTATCTCGGGAACTATTGCATGGGTTCCCATGCCATTTGGTAAACAAACTGGAGATCAAAATTAGAGCAAACTATAAGTACTTAATTTATTCTTAGATATTGTTATTTTTGATTCTTCAGAAATGGATAGAATATAAACTGTGGCTATACCACTGCTGTACTAACAAGTTTTTTAAATAACCAAGGTTTTATGTGGACGACCGCCCTCTTTATGGGACTTAAATTAATCCTTGTAACGTTTCAATATTCCTGAAATCACAGACTTGGAAAACCCAACCTCTCTTGCAATGGCTAATCCGTTTGGCCTTCATCTGGACAACCTTCTGTCTCAGGGTTTCAGTCTCAGACTCTTAGAGCATCTTGCCATCTTGCAAAGTAAACAGGGGAGCTGCCAGATAAATAGGGTGTGTCCAACAGTTAAGTAAATTGTCACCACGTACCATATTAACACCAATAACGGGGAGGTATTGAAAGGTGTTCTCTAATTTTGCTCACTGTATTTTCACAAAATAAAGGTTTTTGTTGAAGTGCCTTATTTAAAACAAAAACATGCTAGAACAGCAGTGGTACAGCCACAGCGGATATTCTATCAAATTATTAACAATAAAAAATAACAGTATTTCAGAATAAATCAAGTATTTATAATTTGTTCTCTAATTTTGATCCCCAGTGTATATGTCAACCAGAAATAAAAAAGAATAGTCAAGAAGAATGTCATTGTTGCCAGGCAACATGTAGAGCTTAAGAGATGGAAAATGCACGCACACCAGTATCATAGAATTGCTCAGTCGCATAAACAGGAGACACATTTAAATCTCATAGGGGTGATCCTAAATTAGTGTTCACTAACTGCTCTATCCGTACTGTATGCAGAGACTAAGTCACAGCAATAGTATAAAGATTAAATTATGTTAAATTAGCTTTCCTTGGTAGTCATACATTTGTTCAATGGGCAGTTGAATATGAATGAAACAGCTGATGTAATAAGTAGGTGCATAATTTAGCATTGTGATATACTAATTGTTCAATTTACAATACTAAAAATGTCAAATTGTTGTGTAAGAGTTTCAGGGTAGCTCTCAGGGTGAAGTATGTTGTTGTTTATCATATTGAAGATTACAGTTTTATGACTGACAATGGCTTCTGTAAAGCTTGTACATCACAATCAATAGCAATCAGATCATTAACAACTAACTTTCATACCTTTGGGGTGGGCTTCTTAGTTGCAGTTTAATTGCGGCTGTTTCAAAAGCAGATGGCACAGTGCCAGAGGAAAGTTCCACATTAACTTTATAACAGTAAGCCCTCAAACTGTGAAAAAAGTTATTTCAGTGCGGGTTGGGAGTTTTGAGGTCAGTATGTCGTTTAAGGAAAAATAAATTGATCTGCCAGAAAGGCATTGGTTGAGCTTTATCAGATGAAATAGCAGCCTGGTATGATGGTGTTTCAGTGAACTCATGGATAATTAGTTTTGGCTACTGCGAGTGTACATTTGACGCACACTTTGGATGGAAGCTGAGTCTGGTTGGATATCGTTTCCGCTCTGATTTTCTGCAGGTGTGTTCAAGCGTTGGAACAAAACCACGGCATCGCTTTCCTCCAGCTGCATTTCCTTTACATTCTTTGTTACATATCAAGCAGTTCATTGGTGAAATTATGAGATATTCTTTGATGCAACTGATTCAGTTCGTCAAAGGCACAGTTCCCAGGTGTTTTTTACAGATACAGAAGAAGAATCTGCGATCTTGAGATTCGAGTAGACCATGAAACATGGCTAGAGGCTGTTTACTGAGAGGGGTTCATGTGTGACTAGCTTGGTGTTTTGGTCTGTGATATCTAATGGCTTTATTTGATGTGCTGTAAATTCTTACCTGAATTCTCCACTGATAAATTAGCCTTTAAACTTTTTTTGGGGACATTGTTTAAAACACCCTTTCAAAAATGTAATCACAACACAGTGTTGTATTATGTTGAAAAATTATGCTTATAAAACCTTGGTACACACAAGCAAAAACACAGATCAAAAGACTAAAAGGCTTGCTGAGACAGTTCTTTTATGCAGTTAGTGCCCATCTGAAGGCTGCAGGCACGAGCCGTTTTAAAATGCAGGCTCCAGGGTGGACGGTTGCCATCTTGCCTTTGGCTTTATCAATGCTGGCATCTGACACTGGCAGCCGTGCTGGAGCTCACCCTTCCATTGAAGAAGAGGGTCACGTATTTCCACTTTGCCCTTGGACACTTAGAACAAAGACACTGTCTGAATGATATCTGGAAGGAGAGAATTAAAAGTAAATCTGCCCTCCATGGAGGTTGCTGAGATGGAGTGAAAAAAAAAATCAATTGTACATATTGTTTTTTGTATTTTCTGCACAAAATGTCCAATTTGCAGCTTGTCACCAAAGACATAAATTAATCAGATCAGAAAACAAAGAGGTTAAGCTCTACCATACATCATTCCATGCGCAGATTAAATGTACTTGGGGACTTTGACAGCATTGTGCTGAACTCCCCAAACCCCAAAATGCTCACAAATGCTGTGTCCCATTTGTGTTTCTCCTCCCTTTCTCTTTGGCATTTATGCAGCGCCACAATACAGTAGTGAAGGAAATAGTGACTCGTGTGTTTGGCTTGATGTGGGGCCTCCATATACTTTGGACAAAATCAAATTGAGCATGCAAAGACTGTCGTACTGCTGTCACAGTGATAAATTCCCCGTCTGAAATTGACTTAAAGAAAAACTTAAATCAACCAAAGGAAACAATTTCTTCTTCTCTACATGATGTTAAAGAAATCCATTTATTGCAGAAAGAAGAAACTATCCTGGTTATTTGTGCACTTAATGGATTAAATGTGCCTCAAGGGCATGTATGTGTGAAAAAGCGTAGGGAGATGAGAGAGCATTGAGGTTCAGTGTTCACTGTTGTGCAATTTTTGAACAATGGAAGAAACATGCGGAGCTGATGTGTTTAGAAACTGCTATAATATTTGTAAAAAACGGCATTCCATAAAGCACGCTAAGAAAAATGGGGACTTAAAGTCTAAAACCTGACTTGAACGAAACTAACGAATCAGTCCGGGCTGAATAAGGTTCATACTAATTGGAGAATTTCAAGTAGACAAGATAATTGTGTGTACACGTTGTTCTTAAGCAGCCTGAGAGGTCGAGCTTGAATCAAATCAATACATCATGGCAAAATGCAGCGGTAAAGAGAGAGCGGCGAAGTTCATGGCCACAGAGCAGCGATTACAAGCGTTCATTTCAGAGACATATTCATACATCTTTATAGGGACTTTAAGCAGCTACAGGAAACATCCCAGTGGGTTGTTGTGGAAATACAATATCACTAATAAGCAACTTTATAACTCTTTTTAAATCACAAGTCCCTAGTTGTACGCATCCAACTTTACATATAAGTATTTTTATTTATTTAGCAATAAATGTAGCCAGCGTCAAGAGATTCCACATCCATAAGCAACTTTATTCAGCCCACTTGGAGGTTACCCAGACTTTATATTTATACCCGGGAGCTCGCAGGGTAAACTCCGTTTGATGTCCGGTTTGACTGAATCGGATATTTGCATTCACACCTGCAGCCCTGCCTGTCAATGTCAAGATAATTTCAGGTTTGCAGTTTTAATGTGAATGGAGCTATAGAGTCACAATACCTCTTACTGGGACCAGTCCCAGCCTGGTCAGATGCGTACATGAACTGATGAAGCCTCTTGGATGAGAGGTGAAACGTCTTCCTAGACAAATAACCAAGTCCAGTTGCTTTTGACTGAAATTGCTTTGGGGATAACGATGACCTGGACAAGTGAGAACATACACAGAAGAATATTTTTCAAATAGTTTTAATTGCCTTAAGTCAACTAAACCTTAACTATAGAGCTGGCTGATCAGACAAATGTTCTTTAAATCATCATCTTCATCCATGTTATCCATTTTATTATAGTGTTTGGGCTTGACTTCATTTTCTTTTTTGTCTTGATTCCAGCTGTTTTTGGATTTTGGGCATTGCTACAACATCTGTCATCCAGGATTTTTTCACATGTTATTTGGCTACACTATATAAGAGGAACATTTTTTTTGTCGCGCACAAACTGTTTGTCAGCACCGTCAACTACTATTTCTCGTAATAGTGCCGCCAGTCAGATACCTGAGGGTGCTTTTTATAAAAGCATATAGCCAGTTGTTGCACATCAGTTTTCCTTCATGTTTTCTACTCTTTCATCCATAGTGATGTATGTGATTTTCCACCCACTCGGTTCTTTTTCCCCCCTTTTGACTTAAGCTCTCATGTAGAGTTCCTCTGTTTTCTACCTGACTCAGATGCCTGTTGGGCTATCAGCAGGACTTCCTCTCTTGAGAGTGAATAATTTATCTGATATTTTCCTCTGCTTGACCTGTTGGGTTTGACAATCACACATGTTTTATTTATTTAAGATTTTCAGAAAGGAACAGGTGTTATTAGCGGGTCAAAGTGACCTGCACTGAATTCCTATTTTCTTTAATTAGCAGACACATGTGCATAAATGTGTGATTATTCTGCTGATTAGAATATGAGGGAGTGCAAATTAAAGTGGATTTTAAGGAAGTCTGTAATAAAAAATCCATTAAGACTTTGGTTTCACACAGCTCACAAGGTTGATATTTTTACTGAGGCTCATATCTATTGAAATCTGCAAGATTAGAGCTGTAATGTTTCTTCATTTTTCATATCTACAGCCAAACCTGGCGTTTTAGTTATGAGAAATTATGTAGCTTATGACTTAGAGTTCACAGCAGGTGCCCTGATGTTCTGACACGTACTCACACCGCGTCGTTTTATCTGACAGGAGCTTCCATGTAAGCTCTCTACAGGAGACATCAGATGTCGGGTGGGCAGATGTCTTAAGGTCATCTGCAAAGATGGCATGCATAGAGAGTGTGTGAGCCAGAGGAAATCCTTGTGCTCCACATTTTAAAGTCGGTATCAAAGCGTTTCACCTGCTGCTGTATTTCTCCCACAAACAACTTCCTAGGACCATGTGTTGATTAGTGGTTCTAAACAGCAGCATTGTCCGTCAGTATCATCAATATGGACATTTCTTCTGATTCTTCACTATATTATTGGAGATTTTCTCTTCATTTTGTACTCTTATTGTAAAAACAGTGTTTACATTTGTAGGACAAATGGGTCAGCTCTAAATTTTAGGGTTAGAATAGTTTAAATGGATTGTTCATTTCAGCAGGAGGTTACAGAGATATCTTTCAGACCGCTTAAGTGAACAATGAACATGATTTCAGATTGATCCACTCTTCAAATTAAATTCACAAGGAAATAAAGGTCATAATGAATGGAATCATCTTCACAGCATTAAGTGTTTAAAACAAATTATATAAAAGGATAATCTTACTTTCATTAGAATAAAGGGTGTCAAAAGTACAGATACTTTAATACTTTCAATAACACATTAAAAAAGGTGATACAATATCCATGTTTGATAGTATCAAAGATATTAAAAAAAAGAAAATCTACATCAGATTTTCAACCCAAGGCTACAGAGCTGAAACAAAGGGGAAGAAAGCATCTGTTAGTTAAAAGATGTATCAAGGACCGTTTCTTTTTTATCGTAGTTTTGTATCAAAGTTTAGAATTGGTATCGAGACTTTAAGTAGAACTTTTTTCTTCCAGAGAAATAGTCCCGGTGTAAACGGTTGACAGTTGGATTTCATACATTGTGTCTTTACCTGATAAAGAATGCTGTGATACCTCCCCAGGCAGCAATCCTAATTGCTGCAAGAGTATTTATGTTGATCATATTGGAAATTGGATCTTTGTAAGACATCAAATGGTAAACATAGTGGTTGACCACGGCTCTCTTGGCTCTTTGCCATAAGCAGTATGCACATTACACCGTCTAGTATTCCTTTGGGACTTCTTTCTCACTGTAAAGCTACCAGTGATGTGCCTCAAGTATCACACACACAGCTCTTGTTAAAGGCTTTAACCCGAGAACACTCCCGCTGGAGTAAAAAACCTCAACACTCTCATTCTTTTCATTTGCAGAAGTAATTCTCAACTAAATGAATATGGAATTATGTTTAGCTATTTAGTTCGGAAAATGATATCTGAAACCCAGATTATCTCCAAAATCTGAGCAACTAATCACAACCTCTCAAAAGTCAGATCAGTTACATCTTGTACACTCTTCATTGTGGTGCCCATAAAACACATTTAGAGTAGACCCCAAAGACCTATTGGAAGTAGAACCTAACATTCAAGTATTGTCTTATACTGTAAATCATCTGATGGCACCGTCCACTACATCATACCACTCAGACTGGTGCCAGTGTCTCCTTTCCTTCCTTTCAAGTCCTCCAAAAGCTTCATTTTGTCACTCAGCAAATGAGCTTATAGAGAAAAAAACTCATGCTTATACTGTATATAATGTATACAAAGAAGACAATATATGTCACGGTAGCATGTAAGTATGGCATGTCTCAGTATGTCTATTGCACAGTGAAATACAGCAACCAATGTGCCGAAATGTTTAAAATGGCAAAACCATTTTCTACTAATCGCTCTTATCATAATCCATATAACAAACACCACTCATCGTCTTCATTTCCTCCATTGAAAGCCTGTTTCAGCATCACCGTAACCAGTCTAGAGGTAAACACATGGTGTGTGTGTGTGTGTGTGTGTGTGTGTGTGTGTGTGCCTTTGTGTGTGTGTGCGTGTGCGTGTGTGAAGCATTGAATTAAGGGAGATCAAAAAATATTGCTACTCTTCAAAATTAAATAACGCTCTCTATGAAATTGTGTTATTACTGGTAGTCCTGTGTGTTTATGTATTATATTGTGTTTAACTTTATATGTTATGCTTAACACGGATATTGCCCTACAGGGATAAGTTAATTTTATTGCTTTGAATTGAAAACTTAATTGAGTTCTCTCAAGATCAGCTTGGAAAAGTTTCCGATACTAAATCATTAGAGAGCCGTCCCCTCGTGAACTCCTGTGGCTGGTATTGCTTTGTAAGGCATCTTTGCTATCCGCAAATCCAGGGGCCCATATCTGTGTACCTGTGCTGAGTTGGGAATTGTCAGCAAAATGACAATAAAGATAACAAAAGCTTCAGAAAGCTCTATCGGAGATTGTGCTGAAAGTAAGGATCCATGGGCACAACTTGGCCTCATACCAAAACTGCACACGGTTCCAAGGAATTTGGGTATTTGATCTATTTTCATTGAAGTTAATAACATTTTCAATGTTATTTTGAGGAAGATGGCTCATTACAAGCCGTATTAATAGCTTAAAAGTGTCCTGCTTGCAGAAATTCTACAAGGCTATTTTTGACTCATCACATTACTGAACTGTCAACACAAGAGACTTATACAGTTCTTTTTAGTCCGTGGCCCACTGCCCATGTTCCATTCATTCTTGTATTCTGTGCCAGATCATTTTTTCATCTTTTCTACAGTATTTTCCAATTTCTTACACATTCTACAGTATTTGTGTCACCTACAGAAAGGTACTAGAATACAAAATGTTGCAAACATGTAGTGAGAAGCAGCCGCGGAGATGTCACGCCAGCTACGGCCGAGACATTTCTCAGCTGAGTTCATGTACAGTATGTTAAAGATGGGTCCAATTACTGTATGACATGCACTCAGTTTCTGCTCATGGAGTATTGATTTTGCCAGTCTCCCTGGAAACAAAAAGCTTGCCCCGTCTGTCATGTAATTTAAGCGTTCTGTGTGGCATTTTGGCTACTGTCTCTTGCATGTCATTCAACCAGCGCACACTCAGGATTCATTAAGACATTATTCCCTCTTTGTTTAAAAAAGCACGGGCATTTACTTATATTTAATTTAAGTAATGGAAAATCACTTTTGATGGATGGCAGTAGAGCCAACTAAAAGCTTTTTCTAATGTTAAAAAGAGCATCTGGGACGAACAGTGGCCTTAAACACATTTCTCTGACTTTGCTGACAGGTCTTATTAGTATCTGCAGTGCTACATTCTGGGAGAATTAGTAGAATTCAACAAAAACACGTCTTTTAAATTATTCAAAGCTTTTCAGTTGGATGATGTGGGCTGATTCTTTTGTCAAGAGAGGAGTTTAGCAAAAACACCATTACTTTTTGTTACCTTTTTGTGGATAAATGACAGAGAAGCTTTAGTATATACAGGTATTCAAAGGTTGACTTGATAGTGGTGCTGATAAAATGTCATGGGGGCATAAAAATCATCAGGGTTCTCTGTAAGCCTTTTATGTGCAAAGCATTTTTATGCCATTCTGCCTGTTAGGCTTTAACAATTGATGTTGGTATTTTTACCAATTTAGTGTAGGTAATTAAGGCTATACATAAATATACTTTGGAGCATTACATAACAAACCGGGCTAGTATTCCTAGAAATGATTGCCATATTGGATGGTTCTGTGCCCTTAACATTTACTTCCAATGCCAACATTCAGTGCCAAAATACTGGCTTTTGTGAGGGTTATAATTAAAATGTCAGTCTTCTTAAAGGTCTTGTTGTCATTGATGGTCCCTCCTTTTCCTCTGCATAAAGGGGTCCACATAAAAATACACATATAGATCACACACCAGTTATTCCGATAATTAAGATTGAAGGGACTGTTGTGTTTACAGGAAACCCACTCAAATATCCTTTACTGCAATAAGTCCAGCACTAATCCACCAGTGGTGTTATGGTTCAAAGCATAGGTGATATCAAAGGGTGCACTAGAGGCCCGCAGGGTCTAATGCAGCGGCACACTCTGAACCGCTAATAGTTACACCCAACAACTGTCAGAATATCAGTAAAAGAAGTGGAATCATTTCACTGCAGAATTGCAAGCTGGAGCATTTTGCAAAGTCTTGTTGCTTTTGAACTGGTCAGTACAAATTGTGCAAAGGGAAAAAGCTGCTGTGCGGTGATGTAGCTTTTTAAGTCAGGAATGAAACCCTGTAGAGACATCCAGTTAAATATTTCATCCCAGTTTGCGTATGAAGTGCGAGCCAGATGATGTTCGCGTCATACAGTCTGATGATCAAGAAAACATGTCCTTCCTCTCCCTTATCTTATACTGTATACATACGGCAGTCTAAAAATCTGGTACTCATCAAAACCAAAAGGGTCAGGCGACAGCTGCAGTGCCTTTACTGTTGACATGTGTTTTACATTTTAAGGGGTTTTGTGTTGATAATTACAATCTGGCTGATAACAAAAGGCATTTTTCATCATCACCTTTTCATACATATGATTTTTTTAGTTATCAAATGCTGAAAGTCTGCTCCGCCAAACCGCACAAGCATAGTTAGCACTTCAAAACATTTGCAGTGTTTAATCTTTTCCCTCAGCCTGACAATCATCTTTGGAAGCGAAAGGTCAGGATTGTGCCGACACTTTTGTGACAATACCAACTAAAGCTTGTGAAAAGACTCCCTCGTCTTTATAGCTCATTTTACATTCAGCTCTTGTGTATGAACAGTCCCAAACTTTTGGAGGAGGATGGGATTTTTTTTATTTAAGGGCACTTTTTTTATCATTAGGAAAAATTACAGTATTTGTCGCTTCAATCAAATACTTAAAACAACCGATGTATACATTTTCTTGACAAGTGACCTTTCTGCGGTTGTGCGAGTAGTGTTTTGCCTGCCGTAGTACCAAAGGTAAAGTAGTGTGGCATTTCCTCTTGTAGTAGCAGAGGTGGAATTAGTGTTGTTATACCGCTACAAAACCTCTCAAAGAAAAGGTCAAGATGGCTGGTTGGGTTTACAAAGTGTGAACGGTTTACCAAGTCTATATATTTGGTTCTTTTAAACATTACCACAATTACAACAACAACAACTATAAGTAGGTTTAGTTGACTTAAATTTAACCAAACCACATAACTTTTTAACGGTCATGTACTGTAGATATCGAATGTATGGTTCGTCTCGTAGGCAATAGAAACATTTGCTGCGTCCTTGTTGACTTGTGCGTTTAGTCTAAAGTACCTGTACAGACTAGAAGTCAAACTTTATTGCTTTTACATAATTTTTTATTGGTGCTTCTTCATTTGCTGTGAGGAAGCTGAGTAATCCATCACGTCCTGGTGTTCTTTTATATTTGCACCTGCTATCGCACACAGAGGATATTAACAAGCAGAGCTGAACGAGCAAAATAGCCAGGACCCGAGCCAAAAATTCCATCCCACACACAAGGCTACAGTGTGCGGTTCATTTTTCCATGAAAGAACATTAATTCGCTCCACTCCTGAGACACTTTCCACTGGCATCATGGGGTCTGACAGAGACGTTCATACTGGTTTTCCAATAACAATTACCACACAGTGAGAGGAAGTAGTGGCAGTTGGTGTGACAGGATTAGGCAGGAGCATGTTGGGTATTTAAGGAGGCACCTGGAACACATGCTAGCGTACTGTACCTGTCTAATGATGTCAGATTACGTGGTCACCTAGGAAACCAACAAAAGCACTCGAGCAAAAATAGCAAAGAAGGTGCAATTTCCCAGACTGACAGGGCTATGTAATGCTGTGCAGCATGCATAATTAAAAAACGTAGCACACTCTTTCTGGCTTGTTGAATCTGCTGTTGTTCTTATGCCTTCACTCTAGTGTGCTCTGCACTGATGACTGTCCTCTGGGTGTGTGGGAAGGAGAGAGGAGGGAAAGAAGGGACGCAAGGAAAGGAGGTAGAGATGACTGGCTATGCCTGCTTCTTTTTTAGTGGCCGCTTTTAAGATAGGATCAAAATAAACACTGTGCCTCAGAGGCACAAGGCCGACTTGTGTTTCTTTTTTTCTGCAATTTGTTAATATCTTGAAGCACAACAAGGAACCAGATGGATAGAGAAATAGGATGATAGGCTGGAAGAGGCGATCGGACAGGCCATGTTGCTGAGCACACGGGGCACCTGGGGTTTAACCTGTGTTGTATTCCACATGGTCTTTCACTGCAGGGATTTTAGGGAAGCTACTCGGTTGTAATGCAAAAATAAAAACAGGAACATGAAGACCCAGTTTTCTTCAGTATTACTCCAAATGCTTCTTTTAGTTTCAGTTTTCTTTGTACAATCCTGAGAAACAGGCATGCCTAAGCTCATCATCTTTTAATCCCAATTATTTTGTGATGACATGCCCCTCACGCACAGGAGCATCATTTGTCTGTCGTACATCATCCTCTGCTGTATTACCCTTTCATTTAGGTTCGCAAAAAACTTCCACCCCCATCCTAGGGGACAAACACAGTTGAGAGTTGACACCAGGAAAAAGGGAGTCGTCTGTGAGAAAGCGGGGAGAGGCAGTGATGTGACTGTGCCAAATGTTTACAGGCGAGCTGACATAGTTAGAAGATGGAAAAGGGCTGAAACGAGGCTGTCTCTCTCTGCACTCTTGGAGGAACGAGAGATAGGGAATCTAGGTCATCGTCACTGATGCATTGCAAAGCGAACTTCAAACAAACCTGGCCTTTAGCGTGCTGGCTCTCCAAAGCTGTGTTACATGCCATCAGAGACCGATCGCCATTTTTTGCCAATAGCTGCCACAAAGTGATGAATAGAGGCATTCTCTGTATGGAGAATAGGCACAAGTACCGCAGACTCTTATCTGTCGATCTTGCTGTTTTTTTGTGCATGAATAAAGCTTACCATATGTATACATTGAAATCACGCTTTTGGATTGCCTGGCTTTGTAACCAATTAGTTGGCCTGTAGTTAGACCACATGCTAGGTTTCTATTCCTCATTTGCCCTACACTCACAATTGCCTGAGGGAAGTCTTATCCATAATCATAGCCCGGGGAATTGTGGTAAAAAGCTTTGTTCTACTATTGAAGGCTCGAGCTGTCTATTTCAAGGGTAGCTGGTTGAGACAATAGTGTTGTTTTGGAGAGGAGATGGAGATCTTTTTTTGGGCAGTTGCCTCCAAATGGATCTGATTTTGCCTTTTTTTTGCCTCACTCTGTGTTATTATTAATCACTTTATTCTTTAATAAATTTGTATTCATTCATCCACAACAATGTGGCGAGAAAATGTAACTTGTAATGTTTTAAACGATTTTACTACAAATCCAAGAAGTTGAAGACAACATTTAGGACTTTAGTGACTTCACAAGTTTGTTAAACTTTTTCCAAAGTGTTGTCGTGGAGATGCATTCTGTTTTAGTCGAGATTATTGCAAGCAACATAAAAAGCTCCCATTAGAAATGTATGAGCTTAAAGTCCAAATGAACCAAGACTCTATTAAAGGAAGAACAAAAACACAGCCATGTAGCTCAGACGAGAGAATGTTTTGTGCTCAACCTCGCAGAATAATTTTGGAATAATGTTCTATCATGTGCTACACTGCAGAAGCTACAATTAACGGAGACAAGGCACAGGTTGTGGGTTTACTCATTGTTGAGTATGGCAAGGCTTTCTGACTAAGTTTCTTTTTGTAATTTAAGTTTTCATTCAGTTTCTAATGTAAAACATCATACAGAAGACATCCAACTTCAATGCAAACGAATCAACCACATTAAAACAAATACACAAAATGTGCATATACATATAATATACATACATACACAAATCCCAGCCGACAAACAGTGCAGCACATCTCCCAACACTTAACACTGTATACACAAAAAGATTATATGATAACACACAAGTTTCCCTCCACTCCCCCATTAAAGGCACCTATTCCCCTCTTGTATGATTCAGAAAATGACCCCAAACCTGGTAGAATTTCTTCTGACTAAGTGTTAAATATATGGCGTTGCCTGCTTAAGTTCTAAAGTGAATTTGCCAAAAGATCCACTCTTTTGTGGATTTGATCAACATTACTTTCAACTATTGCTTTAACTAATTTGGCATCACTTAAAGGTCTTAAGTGTCAAAATGTGATGTGACTTCACTGATGCGATGAAACAACGAGCAGCCACAGTGAGCTGTTTTCGAGAGTTTAGGGCGACAGGCTTCACATCTCCAGGTCCTCAAGATGAGTTCTAACCTTGAAATTAATTACATCTGTACTACCGAATACCGATTCATGTTGAATCAGTTGCGTAATTTTGACTCTCGCTTTTCAAAACTTTGCACAAACAACGGTCCCTGCAATAATTTATAATATAACGGCAAACCGAAAAGCGGTCGCGGTGTGTTAACACTTCCTCTGAGACACACAGAACAGCGCTCTCTTTGTCCTGGAGACAGACTGGCAGGCGGGTGGTTTTACAGTTTGGGAGGGGAGAGGGCATTAAGGAGGGGTTTTATTTTGCGTGGAGTGAAATGGCTTCGACTTATTTTTACAGCTAAAATTACATTTTTGTTATTACAAAGAGGTATCAGTTCAACCGTAAACAGTTCCCAACCCTAATTGTGACTACTGTGATGTATTCATGGTGTCACCGTGACTAAAATTTACACGATTCTATAAAAACTTTCCCAGTTATTCCCTTCTCGGTTCCTCTTCCTCTTTGTGTGTTTTTCAGGTCCTTTCATTGTTAGACATGGTGACATAGATCGGTTTACAATATGATTTCTAAATCCAACTGAAGCCAAACGGACACCTTGATTCAGGATTTTCCTCACAATCCCTGTAAATCCATTATCAACCTCTTTGAGAAGGCTGGCTGCTCGCTCTGTATTTATCAAATCCAGATCGTCATCCATTAGGTGTCTTTGGGAAAAATAAAAAATAATAATAAAAAAATAAAATAGCATATCTATTCACTGAGGAGTGCCCAATGTCCATAACTGATTATAAGCATTTTTTTCAGAGTATTACAAAGATTTCGCTTCTGAAGACATGCTGTGGGACAGGAATCTCTAATGGGATGGATA
This sequence comes from Echiichthys vipera, assembly GCF_963691815.1. Taxonomy (NCBI): domain Eukaryota; kingdom Metazoa; phylum Chordata; class Actinopteri; order Perciformes; family Trachinidae; genus Echiichthys; species Echiichthys vipera. Next base: position 8,350,584 of record NC_139848.1, on the reverse strand, counting down.
CCATTTTGGAGCAGAGAATATTTAAAGCGAGGCCCTCCCAAAATAGATGGAGTAATGTAGCAACCTCCATGTTCTTATGCCAACACGAACCAGTGGCTTTTACTCATTTTTGACAGTCTCACCGGGTGATATATGCCCTGCATAAAATCTTAAATTGGATAATCCTATACCTCACACACTTGGATGAGAGTATGGCAGTCCCACTGAGCAGCAAGTGATGTGGTAAGATCAAGCTCTCCTGCCAGCTGTGTGGGAGGCATTATACATTCAAGGAAACAGCAGTTGGAATGGTCATTTATTGGTTACATGAGATGCCCACATTATTCTAATCCTGTACCAACTGAGCTTTTATTGTTTGGCGCTGGGAACATTGCCCATTCATAGTGCTCCAAAATATACTTGAATCCACATTAAGCAATCCACTTGCAGCTCCTACGTTCTTCCTGTATTAATGAGTTTTTCTTGTTTCATCTTGAGGTGCCCATTTCAAATATGATCTAAGGTTTGACATCAAGCACATGTGGACCACCTGGGCCTATTTCCATTCATTAAATGAAGCGTGATGTCCATATGAAGGCACGGAGCCTTTTTGTCTCAGCATACTGAATATCTGGATCGGACCTCTTGATTGATCATTTGTAAATCAAAGTGTGAGGCCTTGATACCCTGGTTATCACTACAAAGCCAAACAGAGCTCACCAGGTATTACTTATTATTACTTATTATTCATATCACTCTATAACAAAGTGTAATGTAGTGTTTCAGAAGTTTTAAAATTGAATAAGGCATCTTCCCATTTGGGGACCTATCTTCAGATTACAGTAATCAACAGCACAGTTGGGAACACTGTTGAGTTCTAAATGAAAAGAATAATTTATTGCGTAGATTCTCTCGATGTTAATTGCAATTGATGGAATTGAGGTAATAATGTTAGGGGATAACACAGAAAAACAAAACTTAGAAGAAAGGAAAGTAGATACAGTGGAGGAGAATGTTGCCTTGTCTACGCTTCTTTTGGTGTTAGTCTTGCTTTTAGTGCTGAAAGAGTTTACTGCTTCAAAGAAAAGAAAAGTTGTTTGTCAAAGCAACAGCTCTGAGGCGCACGATCCCCATGAATCGGACAATTTGGAACTGGTTCTCGTTTCCCACTCCAAATCAGGTATAGTGATAATATGCATTAGTGTTTTTCACATTCAACACTTTGACATGGCATGGGACGCACAGATGCAACATTACTAATGTGCTTGTGAGCCATGGTATTGAGCCAGTAAACACATGACCAGGACCATGAACCTACACCAGATCAAAAACGGGGAAAAAAATGAATTTAAAAGAATTTTCTGATAAGCAGAAACATATGTCAAATGCACTTGGTTATTATTCATATAGAGTGTAACCTAGTAGCTTTACATTCTGTCTCATGTATAGTTAACATATTTTTGACTCTGATCTGTGCTACACTCCTGCCTGCGTCTATGCACAATTAAAAAACATCACGTCAAGTTGCACATAGTCTTTGAATAAGGATTTTAAGCGCATATCTCTGCTTGACTCAGGTATCATGCTGCTTATTCCTCCCTCACCAGTGTGTATATGTAGGGTCTTATTTTCTTCTTGAGCCGCATCATCAAAAAATGAGTAGAGCTGCAAACATGAATTCTGTTTCTATGGAAATTCTATTAGCAAAATCTGTTTTGAAAGGACTATACAGTTCTTGGCAAATGCTTTTGAATGCATTTCTGAACTACATGACTCTAGATTACTTTTTCTTCAACATGGAAATAACATATTGGAAAGAATGTGTGCAAAATGGTCATTTTTATACACAAAAAAAAGAGTTGATGAAAGGGTAAGGCCATTACCACACTTTTCACCATACAGTCTTTTCAGGTCGCTCACCCTGCTTGCACTCTTTACTCTATCCCTTTACTGTAAAGCTTGTACGTTTCTGCAGAAAGTTAAAAAAAACGTAGAAAGCTTCAAACACTAGCAGTCAAAGAAAGCGCTTTCATCATTTCCCAGCTAAGCACAACAGCTTTGTTTCGTGGACCTTTTATGCCATCAAGCAGAGACTGGGGGTCGAGGTGGGTGGCACAGCAGGGGTCTGCCAGCGCTACAGTGTTTCTTTCATATGACCCTGGATGCAAAACACTTATCCACTCTCAATCTAGAATTAGTTTCATAAGGTTCATGCAGCCCAATTATAAGTGGCGGTAAACAAAAGTTTGGAGTTTGGGTAACGACTTTCGTGGTTTTAGATTTGAAACTGGATTCATGTGGCTGTAACTTGAGCAAAGCATGAAAGTCTATATATATGAAGAAACTATAAAGAAAACCTGAATATGACCAATATGACCATTAGATTTGTCATGGTTCATTTTATTGTGCCAGACTTTCATGATTACAGCTATCTCCATCCACTGCCTTATACCTGTAAAATTGTTTTCCTATGTTTGGTTTGGATTATATTCCCCCTCCCTGATTAACCTCTCTGTAGTTTACTTTAGAAAGGATCGGGACCCGCTCCCATTCTCCCAGGTGACAAATACTGCCGTTTTGTAACTGCCCTTCTGCGTTCTATACTGACAGGCATTTGATACAAATGCACAAGGCACCCAACCAAGTTTTCCCCCGTATTTAAAACACCAACGGTAGTGGGGTGATATAGTTTGATGTGCAGGGCTACTCAGTGTGTTGACAGGTGATGCCAAGGGATCCTGAAAAAACACCTGTATGAGATGAGTCAGGATGAGAATGGGTTTATATTTTCTGGTTTTCGGTGCAGGTTATTCGATGCAGATCAAGTCAGGAGGCATTTTCCACCAAATTCCATCAATATGTTCAGTTTGTTTGGTTGAGTGAGGCAAAGCCATTGTGAAGGGCTCAAGAGTAAAAAAAACACACAAAAAAAAACACTTTAGCAGTTAATAGTGGTTCTCTGACAAGAATTACCATTTTGAGCTGTCAGATTTAGGCCAGGAGGGCTATAAAACACCGACATACCTCTGCCAGGGCATGCAGCTCTTTATTTTCAGAAAGTAAGTAGTCAGTTCAGTGACTTTTACTTACATACATAAGTCTAGAAAGAAAGCTGTTAGACAGGTATAACAGATCCAGGTGGGATTTTGTTGTAGATCACTGAACATGTCTTTATCACTGTTTTTAAGATTTTTGCTAAGACCGCCCAAGACAACAGAGGCAAACCAAACCAATGTTTTCTTTCTGATAGTGGAAAAAAGCTCCACAAAAGCCTGAACAAGACAAAAAAAAACAAAATGTTTATACAAATGTGTCGCTCCCCAGTCAAATGTACCATGCAGTATGGAATGAATAGACTCCCACAGCTGACATGACACAGAGATTTCTACTGTCAGAGAAATCAATGTCCATCACACACAAATCGTCTCGTCTGTCTTTGTTCGGCGCAGCAGGGGTCCATTGTGGCTTCGCGACTCCCGATGTGTTGCTTTCCCTCACATGCTGAAAGAGATATGACATAGACACAGAATCTGCTCGCCACTTGGTGCCTTTACAATACTTCAAACTGATCCGTGTGCAACAGACCGCAAGTGAACTACACTGCTGTCACATCCAAGAACTCTCTGTTGACTGATAAGAATCGCTTACTCATATTTGCTTTGTGGTCTTAAAAAAAAACTCATTTTGCATTCATGTGGGTGTGCATTATATTTACAAAGTAAAAGTCCTTTGATCGTGCTAAAATGGTGCCGCGGCTCCCCACGAATGTCCAAAACACGTGCCTCAGCAGGAACACTGTTATCACATTCAAACTTATGTCGAGTTGTATCCCATTAAATCTTCTCTGGGGAGCTGAACTGAATCGAAGATGAGCAGTGAATAATACATTAACTGCATGATGACATCACCCCAAAAACGCACAACATCTTCAAGAGAGGTTATGTCCTCTTATTGTCAGAAATGATTGACTTGAAAACGTTTTTGGTACGAATCATAGGACCCTTTCATTATTATAAAAATCTGACAATGTAGTGTGTTTTTTGTGTGCGTGTGTGTGTGTGTGTGTGTGTGTGTGCGCGCAAGTTCAATTTATCCACTGTAAAAGGTGCAGATAATAAGTGTTATGTTTCTGCTGCCTCCTGGTCCATTTTTCAAGCATAGGAACACATTTCAACATGCATTATTGGTTTAATAGGAAAGGTCACGCTTTGTTAATCTCCGTGCTCCACCATAATAAATGACATGTTGAGATGCGTTTGCTGCTCAGTCGTGTTGGTAGTCTGTGTTTGGTAGGCAGTAATTGGAGAAGGGCTTTGAGGCTTCCTCCAGTGACCTCATTACCCCAATTAAATGTGTAGCCTTCTCTGAAAACAGTCCGTCTCACAAAGTGATGTCTGATTATCACTCCTAGTCCAAATGAGGTTGAAATATGCAACTGAGGAAGCAGGGACATATGGCTGTGCCTTTTAGTTTGTTGCAGTGGATTAACCAAAAAGAATATTAAGACAATTGCGATAACCCTTAAGAAATAGGATCCTGTAGAGCTATATGTTTGATCTGCTAATGTTTAAACAATCAACATTCTTCACACACTTCTACTTCAACAAAATATTTTCAGTTTTTTATCAAATAACAAGGAAGACTGTGTAGCACTTCCTGCCACATCTTTGTCCTGTAAAAGTGTGGAAAAGTGGTGCCAGACAATAAACATAAACCTACTCTTATTAAATTTATAGGAAAACAGAAGACCGAATCAAGGAGATTTCTTTTCAGACGGGATTGACATGCCTACTAATTCATTTTCAACGAGAGGTAAGAGTTGAATTTTGTGTGCATCAATGGACGAGAGACTGATTCCAACTGTTTATGAGTTCTATGAAATATGTAAGTTTTTCTAAACAGTTATCAGGAAAAAAATAGGAGGGCAGAGCATGGCAGAACATAGGGGCAAGACTATAGATGTATGAGGTAAGGTTGCGTTTCTACTTAAGCTTGGCTTACTTGCGCTGGTCGGAACACATGGTTGATGCTGTGAATTCAAACAAAACTATGTGGTAAGGTTTAGGCAACACAAAACTAGGTTAGGGTGAGGGAATGATCAAGGTTGGGGTTTGTAACATAATTACAGAGACACAAGGACACAGGGGACATGAATGGGACACAGACCGCGGTCTCCTGGGTGAAATTCCTGTGTTTGACCCATCTACCACCCTGAACTCCTTCGACCTCCTCCCTGCGAGGACTTTTGTCGCTCTTATTTCTGGAGCACTTGCTCTCAGAATCTAATTATGCTGCGGAGGTTTTTACAGTTGAAAGCCTGGAGCATTTCATACAGACCCTCAAGGGTGCCTTGTTCACAGTAGGTCATGGAAAAAACGTGGCATTTGACATGCTGTTTGTGTGTCGAGTGTCCGCATTCTTCAGGTATTCTCAGTTCATTTTTGAAGGTACTTCAGAAAAGTGCCCCCATATGGAGGCGATTGAAGAACATAGAAGTTCCTTTACACATGGCTTATTTTGTCATATAACCTTTGTTGGTTCTAGATATAGTTTGTTTGTTACATGCTATCAAGTATGACCATGGTCCTGCAGATGTTTTTAAAAGCCAAGCTTGCGGTTTAGTGTTCATTGAGTCATTAGATAAGATGCTTTAAGAACATCTCTCTTCATCTCATCATCATTCTGTCAATTCAGGGATGAACACCATCACACACACATCATAACACATTTATGTAGGTATTGGCTGTAATTGTCATTTTAAAGATAGTCTGCTTCAAGATCTGACTGAGATTCTCTGCTTTTTGTTTTTAAGATTTCCTAACCCGAACCATATTTTTACCACAACTTTATGAAGAGTTTAATTCCAAAATGCTACATCTGCAAACATGCTAGTCGAAATTAATGGTTCAAAAGCATCTTTCATAGGTTCACCTCCATGTAACTACTTGTTTAAGAGCACATTTTTTCCCACACAATACATTTGTAGATGTGCCACTTTTAATTTGCCAAGTGAAAAGTATATTTCTTATTTGAAAGGTTTTGAGCTCAGAAATTTTGAGTTTATAGACTTGGTTTTGAGAGTTATTCATAAAACCATTAACCTAATGGAGGAGCATTACTTAACAAATCCAAAATGTTATCTTTAGTTATAGGATTTAACATTGCAGCATATATGAGATACGAAAAACAATTCATGAATTTTGAATTTTACATTATGTCAGTTGGCACCACTGCTCTTCCAGGCTGTCACACAAATCCTCAAACCAGCAGAAAAAATGCAGCAAACAGACGAACCCTCACTAGACAGTTTTCCTTCAAAGTTGCACACTAACCGGTTGATTGAGTCGAGGCCATTTGTGGACGACAACCACAGATAGAAGAGGGGAATCAATGCCGTGTTTGTCCACTTCTTTGCTCATTAAAGAACCTCTATTCACATCAGGGTCTGTATATGACAAAGAAAGCTCACAAGTGCACATTTTCCGTCCAAGGAGGGTGTTTTTTTTCGCCTCCTCAAAGCCCTCCCCTCATCGAAATTCGCCTCACAGAAAACGCCGTGCCAGAGGCCAGAGTCTTGACAGGGGTAGCCCAGTGAGAGGGAAATTAAATGAGTCCCTTTTTTACAGCCTGGCTCGCCTACAGGGAGGCCCACGCACCTACCAGTCCTTAATCTGTATCACACCTTTTCAGTTCAGGAAGAAAGGCAGCTTCACTGTCCATACATCATCTTTAGTGATTCAGGGTTTTGTCTCTTGCCTGTTGGATGTGAGTCCTTGGTTACTCATAAATACCGGTAATACCTGAACTGTGTTGACTGAAATCCTTTCAGGCGTCTCAGTGGACTTGTCACATTCATCTTAGCGTGTAGTTAATATTGAACAGGAAAGGGATGGTGTTAAATGTTGATACAATAGAATAAATATTGGTATCAGATATAGATATACTGCACAGTAAACTAAGCCCACTGTGAGGCATATTTTGAATATTAAGAAGTACATTTCTCATTCCAAAGCTATTTGTCAGTGCAATTGGAGTTTTCCATCATAATCAGTCATCAAAATGTGAAGAAAAAATGACTGCTTTCAGGAGCCCACTAGGAGAAGACAAGGGGAAATATCTAATTTTGTGTTGATGGACCATTTGGACCATTTTCTGTTAAAACTGAAGGTTTGTGCAAGGTCAGGCATCGCTCCTGCACATAATTAAATGAGATTTGGATGGCCTGCCTTGGTTTAGTGTTTTCATATTCCACAATATTGGTCTCACACCAGTTCCTCTAAATTATTATAAAACATGTTTGGGATTTCTGTAACCACTGTGTTTTTAAAATGATTGGTTTCATTTAGGGCTGGGCAATATGATGATGTGTGTATCGAATTTATATTGTATATATATATTTGTCTATCTTATCTTTTTTTTAATATGGTTTCTAATGAAAGAAACAGCCTTCAAAATTGCGTTAAGGCAATATATGTCATTAAGACGATAGTTCACATTCTGATTATTTTAATTTCATACTGAAGTGTTAAATAAAATGAGAAAATATGCAGTACTTTATTTTTTGTCAAGTATTTAGGTAACACAGGCTGTACCATGAGGTTATTTCATATCAACTATATATTGAGATATAAATTAACTATATCAAGATATAATATTAGATAGAATATTGTGGCCATATAGTCCAGATTATGCACAGTTACAAGTCATCTATTCTCATATTAAGCTTAAAATCAACCAGAATTTACAATCGTGGTAATTGATCTTGTTTCTTTAATTCAAGCAATATTCCACAAGAAATATTAGTATGTTGAAACAAGGAAGGACAGGACTAACTAAACTGATGTCTGTAATGATATACTGTATTTGTGAATACAATTAGCAAATGCATGTCCTAATTATTTAGTGTTCTAAATATAAGATTTGATTCCTTGTGATCTCGTAATAACTTTGCAAAATAGCTTTTTTTTTTGTTCTTTATTCCGTAATTCTGAAAAGAACAAAACATGTATGTTATCTACCAAATCCTTTTTGTTTATTTCCATCTGAATTTCAGTCTATTTCTAGTTTAAGAGCATTTTTTATAGTGCATTTCAGACCTTTTCTGCTATTTCCATTGGGCGGCAGTGCGTCTATCCTCAAACGTGTGCTGCACTGCAATGCCTTGCATGTCTGCCTACACGCTCTTATAAGTGCCCGAGCATCAGAGTATAACCAAGTTAAAGTAATTCCAACAAAACAAATGTATTTCTCGAAAAAGGCGCACGATGAGGATGATTTTGTTGGGAAGGTTTGTGCGCCATGACGGATGGAGACTCCAGGGTAACGCAGGTCAAACTGGAAGCGTTCACATTGGTACCAGTGTCAAGTCAGACAGAATAAGGAAAGGACACCTCTAATGTGTTTTTCAAAACAAAAGCCGTCCAGGAAAACCCCTCTGTATTGAGAACAGTATTAACTAGCAAAGAGGAAACAAATACCTTAAAATAGAATCAGTGAGATATGAGGAACTTCTGAAGATGCACCGATGTTCTGCAGTTGTTATCATATCGGGAGTGTGCAAAAACAAACGCATTATGATTGGTGGAGAATTATGCGCTTTTATTTTGTGGGCAAATCCCCTCGTGTCCGTTGCTGTTTTGATCAACCTGTGTTCACTTTACGCGGAGCGAGAGAGAGAGAGAGAGAGAGAGAGAGAGAGAGAGAGAGAGAGGGAGAGAGAGAGAGGGAGAGAGAGAGAGAGAGAGAGAGAGAGAGAGAGAGAGAGAGAGACGGTGTCCGATGTGTCTTTTTCTGCACATCACTTTGGAAATTTGCGCTCGTGTAGTCCTGCTTAAAGCGGAGCTCACCTGCCGGGGCTGTGCGTCTGTGAGCGGCAGAGCAACTGATTTAATAGGATAATCAGGCTAATTGCCTCCTCTGATTATTGCCCTATTGATTCTGTCGACCATTCTCCCTAATCACTGTCATGATTTTCTTCATTTTCTTCTCTCCTGCTTTTTCAAAGTGACCGGCTGCAGGTGTTTTTTTGTTTGTTTTTGTGTGCTCTGATTTGCGCCAGTCAAGGCTGGCAATATGTAATTTTGGGGATAGACGCTGCGTTTTTGGAGAAGTGGACTATTTCACAGCTGGGATTCCTTGTGGGGTTTTTTTTTTTAAAGAAAAGAAAAAGGTTACTGCTTTACTCTGTAAACCAGAACAGATACACCGTGATGGTGTGGGGCTATCGGAACTGACAGCAGAGTGCACGCGATCATTTGGAAACTGCTTGCGGGTAAGTTCGATTCGTGATTTTGATCTTTTGCGTTTCCAAAGTTGTGCCTTCTGCGGACATGTTTAAAACAGTTTGTGGGCAATCAACGGTGGATGTGGATGCCGCGGACATTTAATACATCATACAAACGGATTCATGATCTCCTAATATGCGGCACTTCAATGCGCATTTGGAGTGAACATGTTTTCCCTCAGTTACGCATGAATCCCGGTCGGTCTTTCTTTTTTTTTTTCTCCAGTTGCGGACAGAGCCTCCACAGTGGAAGTGCTCACGGCTGCAGTACGACAGTGAAGTGGACTGGCTGAAGTCTTCAGTATTCTTTAGTAAAATCCCAATTATCCAAGCAGGGCGATAACAGTGTGTCAGTGGATGAGAGCTGTTAATTTTACGCATTGTGTGTTTTTCCTCGACGTTAATCGTGTAACGCTGTGCGCATGTTGCATGATGATCCGGTGCGTCATAGTGTGTGTGTGTGTGTGTGTGTGTGTGTGTGTGTGTGTGTGTGTGTGTGTGTGTGTGTGTGTGTGTGTGTGTGTGTGTGTGTGTCAAGAGGAGGGAGGCGAGAAGAACCCTGGCTTAGTTATTTCAAATTATTTCTGCTGAGTGATTGCTCCAGTCATCTCTCTGTGCCTCTCCTCAGTATCTGCTCGTATTTCCTCTCATATCCCCTGCTTCCCTCTCCTGCTTGGGTGGATGATGGCCTATGATTGTCCAGATGGATGCTGGAGCTCCACTCTGGCTCTGTCCAGACCGGGGTTTGCCAGTTAAACATATTTGGGAATCATGAAGTGATGCTACTGTAAAGTTATGGCAGCTGCTATGGCTAAAAAATGGGGGGTAAAAAAGCCTTCTTTCTTTTTCTAAATCCACCACAGAGAGGAATTGCAAGTTGTATCTCGAAATTTTATGCTGCAGGGATGCTTCTTTTCTCATGTCTCTTTCTAAATCTATTAGAAAACATAACCTCCTCTAGGGCCAAGGTCTATACAGGTAGTGTGTGCCTTACATTCAGCCACATACAAAGGATCAATCAAATTCAAATGTTTAAATTTGTCAACAGTGACATTTGCTCCCCATTTCCACTGCTCCAAAAAAACCTGACTCGTGCTCTGCTCTAAATCTTTCCACTCTAATTTTTTCTTGACACTTTGTACTTTTGGTGATATCTCCTTGGTTTATAATAATATTTTAATACCATCTTTATTCATGCCCAACATGTGGGGTTAAGCTTTGCCACAGGAGCAACCCAAGAGCACATGAATTTATAGGTAAGTGGCAGTGGCCACTTAACGGAAGCCCTGCAGCTACATATTGAGCTGAGTCGAGTGCTCTCATACAGAAATTGATTTAGACAGAGATTATGTCAGCCAGCATTGGCACTTTTTTTATACTGGTCAAGTTTACCCAGCGGCATTGTATTCCTCTTGTGACCCCTGATGAATTACGTGTAGGTTTAAAGGGCATGTTAATATTGTTTCATTGGCTGGTTCATTTCAAGCATAATTTTGAATTCTTTAAGTGTTTAAACTCTGACAGCACATTTAAATTCCCACTTCATTGCTTTTAGAGATTCATTTTTGGGCAGTTTTCAAACCTTTTATTTGATAGGGCAGACAGGGAATGGGGTGAGGGAGAGGGGGAGACATGCAGCAGGGCCACAGGTTAGAGTTGAACCCGCGACTGCTGCCTCGAGGACCTTCAGACTCTTTACATGGGGCGATGGCTCTAACCACTTAGCCACCGGCCACCCCAAATTCACACTTTTTTGTTTGCAACATCAACAAGTGCAACTGTGTCTCAGTGACAGAGTGGGTGATCCTCCATTCGAGAGATCGACGGTCCGATCCCCAGCTCCCCCGGTCTGCATGTCGAAGTGTCCTTGGGCAAGACGCTGAACCCCAAATGGCCCCCCCGTGCTGCGCATGGATGTGTGAATGTGGTGTGAATGATTAGATTAGATGGTATGTAGACGTCCACTGCCATCAGTGTTTATCTCTGTGTGAATGGGTGAATGTGACAGGTAGTGTGAAAGCGCCTTGAGTAGTCAGAAGACTAGAAAGGCGTTATTTAGTCCATTTACCATGATGGTCAGAAAATTGTCAACTCTGTGGGGGTTTTTTTTCACGATAATAATTGAATTTTAATCTTTTCCTTTTTTGGTGAGGCAACGTCCACTCATTTTGCAATAATTATACACTGAAACAAACCATGACAAGCATTTGCAATAGCACTTGACGTTGAACTTCCAGTGCTCTCTCTGGCAGACAAAAAGATCTGAAGACATTACAAGCCTTTTTCCCCCCCCTTCCTGTCTTGATTGATACTTTTAATTTTCAAGGAGCTGTCACCAGGGCCTATTGGTCTTGGCTTTGCAATCAAGGGGCAGGCAGTCAAAGGCTTTCAAATGAAAGAGTTCATTAATATAGTGGGAAATAAGGGTTGTCTCGCTGTGCAATATTGGCTCGATGTGAGGAGCGATTGGAGCAATTGATGAGGATTTGTGAGGAAGAATGTTGGCGTCCAAGTTGAGAGGGGGGCCACCTCAATCATGGTTATTACATTAAATTAATAAGACCCAAGTGGAAATGGAAATACCAGGAGGTGATCCAGCTTGTGTGTTCATGAATTTGTGACCATGCACGTGTGGGCAAATATTAGACTCGAGCACGAGCACCTTACAATCATGCTCGGTGCTGCTGTGCAGACGTATTGACTGTTGTGAAATCTGAGTATTAGAAGCTGTGGACTACAGGCATAACAGATGCGCTCTCAGTTAAATCTTTTTGAAAATCCAATTCCCCTGAAGATGAGATTCCTCTTTCCCCTTGCCTTGTTCCATTTTCCATCGCAATCATCGGGCATCGATCTGATTCAAAGCTATTTATTTTTGTTGCAGCCATCATGTCATGAATTGACAAGTATGGTAGATCAGGTAGATTACAATATGTCTGGGCATGTCGCCTTGCCCATAAAAAGAAGAATCATGACTACAGAGGGTGAATACCAACATTTTAATCTATCTATATGTATGTTTTCTGGGTTAGGTATTTTCAGGTATGACTTCCCATCCATTATTTTAGCTTAGGAACAAAAAGGTGTCAGCTTATAGTAGGCGGCCTTTCTTTAGAGCAGTGACTTGTGGCCTTTTTGTTTCGTGAACCCTTTATAAGAAGCTATTTGTGTTTGATGTTAATTATCTTGAGATCGCTCAGATTCATCTTGTGATTGACGCCCTTGGGTCTGCTGGCTACTACTGATCACTTTCATTAACTACTACGAAGGGTTGACAATATGAGCCCTAAATCATACCATTGATCTATATTAGGGGTGTCATAATTTCAATTCTAAATCGGAAATTAATGAAAATTGGCTTTTTTAATTCAAAATGAATCATTTAAATAGAACCATATGGTACATTACCAAAGGCGGTTATCACACTTGAATGTGGCCTATCTTTTTAAAGCAGAATTTAAAAATGTGGTGGCATAAAACCAATGATCTCTCGATCTTCAGAGTCAAGACTTGATTTTAACAATAGCATAGCTGTCAGTGCTAATTGCATTGTGGATTTGGAGAATTGTGACACCCCTATTATTATTATCCATTTGTCATGTTAATTATCTGGTCATCCCTCAGATTCATATTATGATCCCTTGGGTGTACTGGCTATTATTGATCTATATGTATCTAATTGTATCTAACAATTAGATACCAGAACATTTGCAAATACCTGTTTGGTGGACCTCAGCAGTTGTTCATCCTGTCTATACAGCAGTCCTTCAAAAGATGTCATTATTCAAGCCAGATCAAGAGTTCAGCAGAAGTTTGCTTTGTCCCTTGATCTGTTTCTCTGCAGAGATACAAAACTGAAACCTGTTCCTTTCAGAAAACATAGCAACCATGATCTATCACTGATGGGAGACTCGGCTGTATGGAAAAATAAGTGGCTTTCAAAATTGGCCCCCATTCACTTTGTGGCCCTTCAGTTCATGTGCCCTTCCCCGATGTTATTCAGTGGAGAGGTATACCAAAGAATGGTCTTCCTGCAAATCATTTTCATGGGCCACTTATTTTTTAGACCTTGACTTGAATGCTTTCATGTATGGATGTGAACTGAGCATATGCCGCCACAATGCTAGCTTTATTTACTTTGTGCTTGTAATGGCATTCTTATCCAAGCAGACCACAATAAAAGCATGGTAATGGCATTATTCTCAACTGTCTCTTTACATTGCTCTTGAAGAAAACATATGCAAGCTATTCTTTGTAGGAATGTGTCTTCGGGAGATCAACGCATTAACTTGACCAGAGTCAAATGCAATTTAAAAGTGCTTTATTTACCCATTTGTTACAGCTGAATATAAAAGGACTTGGGGTCAGACACAGTGTAGCATAGCCCGGAGCTTAAATATTGTGCTGGTCAATTGTAACAGAGCTAAAATAAAGAAAGAGGCGATAAAATACTCGTGTTGAACTTCCTCTGATGAAATGGCAATCTAAGGCATGATCAGTTACCTCAATATACAGTATTTTTCTTTGCTAGGGGCAAGTGGCGTCTAAAATACTTTGTTCCCCCCTCTTTTAATCAGCAGTAGAATGAGAGGCCGAGAGGGTGGAATTATCATTTCCATCCTTTCTCTTCAGACCCACTGTCATCGTGCCACCATGTCTGGAGGTGATCCTCAGAGGCCCATCCAGCCTAGAAAGATGAAGTTGATGTGTTTTAGATAGCTTTTAGAGAGATGTGGAAATTGCATGCCAGGGGTAGCGAAATGAGCAATTTTTCCTCCCATTTCCCCTCCTCTCTTCATCCGATCTGTGCTTACTCATTCATGAAGGCTTTGTTGTGACATTCCATACGTTGGTGTGAAGATAAAAGATCACCAATGCCAATTTCGGGGGTGGACTTGAGGGGAAACTGAGACTAACTGCATCGCAGAAAAAACGCATCTCTCTAATGTTATCAAAACACTACCACAACTACCAATTTTTATTCACATTTTGACTTGTGTGAGCATTTTATAAGCCCATTTACGGTGGTGTTGTTTCTAAGTATTCACTGAATGAAAATGCTCATGCTTTTACAGTATCAATCCTTGAGTGGAAGCATCATACATATTCATGAACACAGGCTATTCGCATACAGTATGAGTGCATACATGGGCAGCCTTTGTAGGAAACCTCCCCTCTGAGTAAGGCAGGACCTTAAATAGAACAACTACATCAAGGGATTAATAGTGAGTGAAATCAAGAAGCGCTTCATTAGCAGTTCATTTGTCATTAGCCATGAGACCTGAGGCGACAGTATATTTCAACCTGTATATAACACACAATGATGATTTGTAAGCATCTAAAATCTTACTCCTGACAATAGAGTCAACTATTTAGTATTTTATAAATCTGTAATTTGTGACAGACAATACATTCACCCCATTTATGTTTCAAAGTCATCTACCTAGAATGCACAAATTAGATTGGCCAATCCAGTCAATTGCCAGATCATGATCCACTGCATTGCTGCCAAAGTTGAGCCATGTATTTTTTTGTAGCAAGAAGTTGTTTTTTTGGGAGTTGAATGTCATTGAAACGAATGAGGAGGCAATGTGTTTTCATGCAGTGCTTGTCAGTTTGTATTCAGCCAAAGTAATAGTGTGTGCCAAGTCTTGGTAAACTGACTACTTTCCTCTCTGATTGTGCCTCCCTTTTAGTGCACTCCTTACTATATTATAGGGCTTTGTTTCATTATTGATTAGTCTGTCTATCATTTTCTCAGTGAATCATTTTTTAGTGAAGTGCTTCCTGAAGCCTGAAATGGTCTCCTCAAATGTCATTTGTCCACAATTCAGAAATACTCAGTTTACTGTAAAAGATGAGCAAATAAACCAGAAAATATCTATATATAATATATATATATAACACTTGAGAATAATTAAAAGATTTGATTATCAAAAAAGTTGCAGATTAATGTAACACAATTAATCAATTAATCGACAAATTGATGCAGCTCTACTGTATTATGTGAGCTTAATGTAAAACCAACATTAATAAATATATATAGTTTGACTCAGTCCAGTTACATGCATGGCTGAACACCCTGAGCCACAACATCAGCAATCCCATTCATAATCCAATCCCCAGTTAGGCTAATGATGGCAATAATTTTACGCTACGAAGACATCCTTTGCATTACAACAGCGAGGGTTACTGGTGTGCCTTTTTTTTTCATAGCCAGAGCATGGCTCTGTGTTCCCCCCTGCTGGACCCGACCCACAGAGACTGCCTCTCAACAGGGTTCTTGATTTATGGGCCACTTTACAAGAAGGGCCTGGGGACGCAGCACTCCTTGTCCTCCGATATTGAATCTGGGCTGCCTAGCATGGAGATGTGGGTCGTCTGTTATCGTGTGAAAGCTTATTTGCATTGCGCCGTTAAGCTCTCAGCGGTAACTACAGCATGTCTGCTCACCTTAGCACTTAAGTTTATTTTTGCTTGCAGGGCTGTTTGGTTGAGACGTGTAAGGGACGTTCTCAGAGGAAAGGTGCAGTGGAGACAAATAGCTTTCACGTTGACAGGTTTGTGTGAGTGTCTACTTTTGCAATGTCGTTATGCACCCCTGAATATACGTAACATTTAAACGGTTTTGTTTCTGTCGTTTGAGGAGATGTATGCTTTGTTTGATTACAATTTAGCCATGGACAACAGACTGCCTGCTGTAACACAGTATATTGTATACTTCAATCAAATCATTTGAAAGCCAAATGCAGAACATCCATCGTTATCCTTAGCATTGTTCATTCATCAATGATGAAAGCTGAAGTACTTTCAAGCAGTGTACAACAGACAAAGTCAGATAAATTGACTACAATTTTAAGCGCATTGTCGATTAGAAGAAAGACTTTGATTTTTTTTTCTTCAAAGACTTTGTTTGTTTTGTTGCTGTTGGCCGCATTGTGCATTTGCTCTGATTTGGGCTCAAGTTGACTCTTCCTAGTGGTTGATTTGATTAAAAGAAAAAACCCAGGATAAATGTTTAGCAGCCTTAATGAATAAAGTTGTTGTAGCGTAGGCGTTTATTAACTTGTGTTAATAATCTTCTAATTCTCTAACATTCTCCCTTAAATCAGCCCTGTGGTTCTGCTGCTTAGGAAAGTATATTTAGCAATTAATAATTGTGTGGTTTGCGATGATTTGGCAAACAACAAAAACTGCTTGGGCATCATTGCTCTTTTTCTTCAGACTCTACTATCTACATTTATATGCCTCCATGCTAGTGACAGGCATTGTGTTTTCTGGTTGTCTGTACTGCATGTCCGTCCAATTCTAGCAAACACAACATCTCTGGAACGACATGAGGGGATCTTCAAATTTGGCACAAAAGTCCACTGGGACTCAAGGATGAGGATTAAAGTTTGGTGGTCAAAGATCAATGTCACTGTGATCTCACATAGCTCAAGAATTATTACGCTAAGTGAGGTCAACAGCCATTATTAAACACCATAACTCAGGAACAGAAGGGGAGACATTTGATCTAATACTGAGTTAGTGACCCTAATCTTGAAACTGTTTCTATGCTGCTAGGTTGAAGTTGTGTGTGAAGCAATAAAATTCACTTATAAGCTTTTAATGCACATATACTACATATAAATATATGTAAATAGATATGAACTTCAGACTCGTGGGTGCACTGTCACCGCTTTCCATGTTTTATTTGATGAAAAACAAACCCACATTGCTGCGCCTGCATCTCGGAGACTGTTGTATTTACTGTGAGTTTTTAAAGTGTGCTCACAAAACACAGTTTTAATGATCATTCGAATTTGAAACTTTAATACAAACCACCGGGAATACCTCCGTTTAGCATTACATCTGCGACTTAGATAAACATTATTGCTCTGTCATGTTTCTGTGTAATCTATAAAAAGATGCTCTG
This sequence comes from Echiichthys vipera, assembly GCF_963691815.1. NCBI lineage: Eukaryota > Metazoa > Chordata > Actinopteri > Perciformes > Trachinidae > Echiichthys > Echiichthys vipera. The sequence goes on along the minus strand of NC_139848.1, from coordinate 8,333,404 downwards.
TAGTCCTAGAGGATCCTGACCATCCTGCTTCCTTTTAAAGGCCAACCAAAGGAAAATCCAATGGAATCTTTTTTTCCTACTGTTATACTGTAAAATATGCAGTGTTCTTTTACTTTCTTAAAGTCAAAGCTCTTTGGAAAAACTCTGACTTTGATGCTCTCCAATGAATAGCATTAGCATACTGTAGAGTTAGCTGGAGACTCGGTTCAGCAGCAGATCAGTCTCAGTGTCACAGATTTAAATTTAGGCGTCTAGTAAAAATGTGTGCTAGAGGTTGTGTGTGACTGAGATAAAGAGAGAAACGCTTCAGTCCGTGAATATCTCATCACCGCTTTTGGAAGTCTCAACCTCGGCTCGATGCATTTTCATTTTATTTAGCATCGGGAATGTCTCTGTGAAGTACACCTATCACTTCTATAGTTAGCTGTAGCTCATGTTCTACTTCAGATAACCCTGCAGCATGAGTGTCATTCAGCAGCTACTGTACCCTGCTTCCTCTCAAGGTGAATCCTAATTTCACACCTTGAACTCTGACCGTGGGTGAGAGCTTGCTGGATTTTGTTACAAAAGTAACTTCAAGAAAGTACCTGAAGTCAGTCGACACAGATCTGCTGCAAGAATAAAGTAGTGGATGAGCCAGATATGTATTTTTAAAAGAGGACCACTTGTTTTGGAAAATGCTACTCCATATGACTCTATGATCTGAGAAATTGTCTGTAACATGTTTATAAGAAACGTGTTTTGAGGCTGATCCTTTCAAAGAGTGCGACATGATCTGCAATGTAGCAATAGAGCAGACTTGTCAGTATTAATTTAGCAGCGTGTGAATGAACTGTTTTGCTATAAATCCTTATGCATAGTTAATTCAAACATTTTAGATGGTTTGAATCACAGCGTCAGCGCCCTCAGCAGCTGTGAGTGAACAATCAATGCTTTGACACCAACAATAATTGTCATTTTTTTGGAAAATCAACATTAATGCTGAAAAAAAATCTATGTAGACGCAACAAATTGGTTTTGAATCTCAACATACTTTATTAGAGACAGTTATATACTGTAGACAGTCAAGTCAGTAAAACTCTGTTAATCACTGTGCTGTGAAATATGGATGGTTTGCTTAAAGTTACCACAATAATCCCCAGTTATATCCTGTGTATTTCAATCCCGCTGCTTGGCACCAGCTCATGATACTGCCTCTCATGCTTTGCCTTCTCCTCATCCTCTATTCTTCTCCCATCTCGAGCGTTCATTCATCCTCTTCTTCCCCTTTCACCTCTTCCTCTCAGTGATTCCAGCAGGCTCTCCCTTTGGTCCTCTAAGCCCTGGCCTGGAATAGCCAAAGAGAGAGCTCCGTTCATTTAATGTCATCCTTATTTCCCTGACAGCCAGGCGGGATAAAGAATCTAGTTAGCAGGCAACTCAGGTAATGGGACGAAGAATTAGATGTGACTGCAAAGACAGTTTGTATGTGTGTGCAGGGGAATATGTGTGTCCTTATAATTCCTAAAAAGGGGATTTTTTTAAAGCCGACTGGTGGCCAACAGCTCCAAAAACCAAAAATAAGAAATCTAAATTCTACATGATGTACTGTATGGAGGAGTAGTAATAGCAACATATTGTAGCTGGATGGTTAGCTATTAAAAATGTCATATGTGAAAGCAAAGCAGTCCTAACTGTGGTTTAAACATGTCAGGAGGTGGCATCTAAAGTTTGAACTGTTCCTGAGACAGTTTCTGAAATTACAGACATAATCTTGCCACTGACACAAATACACTTGTTTTTCATCGTTCTTCTTTCATCTGTTGATTGTGCTCTTGATGCTTTGTACTGATTTTATTCTCACTGTTGTCAGGGAGGAAGTGGACTGAGTGAGTATTTGAAGACATTCATGGTGTTAAACGCATCTAGAGTTGTCAAATGCACTTGAGAAGCGACCTCTTCTCTCTCTCTCTCATTCGTGCATGTCAAAAACATGGAGGCTTGTGGTTGCAGGGTTATTAGATAATCCAAAATGGAATAATTCAGTGAGGAGAGCAGAGCACAGACTCGTGTGGGTGTGCATGTGCGTCAGCCAAGGGTGTAAGGGCTCGAAAAGTGTTCCTCACAAATAGAAATGTTAATAACTCACCAAGCCGAGTACATATCAATTTACCGACTGAAGGTAGGAGGGAAAGGGCAGAGGGGTGACATGGGGAGAGGCAGCTGAGGGTTGAGGGGGGTAATGACAGAGATAGAGAGGGTTTAGGTTCAATGCAACTGAGGCGTTGCGGTTTTAATTACTTTTTTTCCCTTTTCCAATCTGGGTGGGATTCAAGGCACGTGGCCCCTAATACTACTTATATTTAAGAGCTTATATCAGAATTAGTCAAAGTGTGGGATTGTGCGGCCTTAAAAGAAAAATCCCTTTCTGTCATCTCTAAAAATATACAGTGGAGATCAAAATTAGAGAACAAAGTATAAAAACTTGATTTATTCTGAAATACCGTTATTTTTTTATCGTACAGAATTTGATAGAATATCCACTGTCGCTATACCACTGCTGTACTAGCATTTTTGTTTTAAATAACAACGTCACTTCCACAAAAACTTTTTATTTTGTGAAAAAAAAACAGTAACCATTTTGTCAGAAGAGAAGATTTCAACAATGTTTTCTTCTATAGGATTAAAAAATGAACAGGAAGTGTAGAAGCCCTTGCTTTGAATGACTTCAGCACATCTGTGCCCACAGGACATCACTAGTTTTTCACACCATTCTGGTTTGTCAGTCAGTCTCCTCCACAGTTCATTAACTGTAGTGGGTTTCTGAGACATTAGGTGCGTTTCCACTATTGTCGACTACCCTGAATAAGGCGAAAAAACGCCCCTAATTTGCATGTAAGTCGATCAGAGGGCTGTTTGACCGAGTATAAAATGGACCTGTAGGAGAGCAGGGCCTCTTTTGTTCCTAGAGATTTACCTGATTGGATGCAGCTCTCTGCGGGATGTGACGTGTGGTAGTACAGACGCCACAACAACACGGCAAAGTAGAGTTGACAGTTTTATCCAGTGGTGTAGTAGAACACAGTGCAGAAAATGATCCGTGTACACACGACTTTGCACGGGAGCAACCCTGGAACAATAAGAAAAGAAGACGCAAAATGCCATCAAAAAAAGTTTCATGCTCCAATTCAACTGAAATTCCAAGACACAAAGAAGCGGAAGAAGTCTTGGCAAGTACAGATGTCTGTTATTGCCTCTTGTCGTTGGTTCCTGTTGGTATCTGATACGGGTTACAGCCTTCAAAGATATCAACAGTCATCCAGAAACTCCAGACATGAGCATTGGTACAGAATGGAGCAGGAGGGCCTTCAATGTGAACAGCCCGAGAAAATGTGTCACAGAGCAAGAGAGACTTGAAATGAGAGATCCATATAAATCATCATCTCCATATCCACCTGGCGAGCTGAAGTAAAGCCTCAGTCGTCGATTGCTGAAATTGCGAGAGGGTGATGCATTCCCCTGGGCCAACTTCAAGCCCCAGGAGTGTTGAGAGAGTGCCCCATTTCTCTCGTTGAACCCTCCTCAAAAGTAATTGAATTTTGGATGATTCCGCTGAGGAGGAAACACTGTCAGGGAGGGGAGAGAGTTGATGCTTGAGGGAAAAAACAATCAAAGAATGAGAGGCAGGTGACAGCACATTTTGGATGAGTTTTTCTTTAAAGAATGGCACACTGTGGGATGCTCGACAGGATAAGCTTTCATTGTGGGACATTAATGGGAGATCTATTTTTTTTTTAGATTTATTTTTTATTTTTTGGGGGGGTAGGGCAAGCTTTATCTTGAACGATTATACCGCTTTCTTTTTCTTTTCTTGACTCAAGTCATAAATAAAGTTGTTAATCAGGTTTTCAAAAGTATCAATACGATGATGCGTTTTAAATACCTATAAATCAGATTTTCAACACAAGGCTGCAATGAGGAAACAGTGGAGAAGAAAATCAACTGTGTGTTGCTATGTGTTCGGTAACTGGCCAAGGACATTTTTGGTGGTATTGAACATCGAGTATCGGTTTTATTTTTATATCCAGGGATGCCTGTACAAACCAATTTCTACCCCACGGTTGGTATGGTTCGGGCACTATAAAAGCCAGCCTGACACAAGGCTCCGGTCCTTTGTCCCTGCCCAGCACCAGGAAATACTATGGTGAGAAAACAACAATTAGTTAAACTCAGGATTACTTAATCTTAATTAATAATAACATACTCAAAACAATATATGTGTTTGTGTGTGTGTGTGTCTATGGAAAACTATGAAAATACATAGCACAGGAAACTTACTGGGATGTTAACTGTAGTTCAGTGTGTGCACCCACCAAACTAACAATAGTATGCCACCTGGCTAACATGTGGTATGTGAACTGAAAGATGGTGTGGTGTGCTGGTGTGGTGTTTTACCAGTGGCAGGGGAAACTGCCAAACTAGTATTGTATTGAAGTTTAGAAATCTGCATTTGGGAAAACCTTAGATGTTAAATTAAAGTTCTCCAGCTTGAGTGAAAGGGACACATAGCAATCAAAACAACCAACAAATTGGAATATGCATCAAAAGCTTCATCATAAATCATCCGGTCCTAATGATGAAAGTAAAGTCACCGGGTTGTGGGCTTATTGAGCGCCAAAAATAAATCCACTCTCAGTTGAGTTGGTGGAAGTAGTATAACGTCCCAGGTGCTAAACTGAAAGCAGCCATCATGCACACAAAGCAAGAGGAGCCCTGAAGGGAACATAAGTGCAAATAACATCTGAATAGACATGTATCAGGTAATCATGTCTTACAAAAGCAAGAATGCCCGCATCAATACGTGTGCGTCTGCCAAATGAGCTTCACACCTTTTTATGCTCGCTTTGATCTTCTCAACAGAGGCAGCCATTAAAGCCCTTTCCTCAGAGAGCCTGGCACTCACGGTGGACGTGAGAACGACCCCACAGAGGATGAATGTGAAGCTTACTGTGTACAAAGAACATGAGCCCCAACATTTAACAGATGTTTTAAACCACATATCGACACATCAATCTTTCAGGAGCACTTGACCCGCAACACAATACCAATCATTGTTGTTCTACAGGAGATGTCTGCAGTGTCATGCCTCGACAATTAGCCACCTGTGGCATTCACCCCCATCCTTTATGAAGTGCCTCGAGAAGCTAGTTGTGCAGCATGTCAAAGATCTCTTACTGGATTACACTTGGTGCAAGCACACCCGCAGGATGTCATCTCCACTCAGCTCTCATCCGTTAAAAATAACATCAAATTGGTTTGATTTGGGGTACTTCCTTCTGTAAATGGATTCTGGACTTCTTCACCAGCAGATCACTGACAGTTTAGATTGGAGGATCCACTCCCACAAAATACCACTTATATGATACCCGTTTTGTGAGATTCCCTCCTCCAGATTCCCTTAAACTTGCACAGAGGGGTCATCAAGATGATCTATTTGATGACATGCTGGCAATATTACCATAATTATGTGTCATTGCCCAACAAATAAAAATCATACTGTATATTAAAGTCCAGCCTGAGTCAGTTCACCCTGTTGCTATATTCTGGCAGGAGCTTCAGGGGGGATCTACCGACTACAGAGCTTCTTTCCTCAGGCTTTAGGATCCTCACTTGAACTCGCCTACATCATCGCAAAGGAAGACTCAAATGTCACTCATCTCACCTACCTCAGCTCTACATGCTCCATATCTGGCATTAGATCATATTGAAGAAGGAATACATACAGTCATGTGCCCTTGTTCTATCATATTCGTCATCAGTGTTATCTGATTTTTTTGTCTTTTGAGGTAGACAACTGAATCTTTAGCAAACTGGACATTTTCTACAATTCTATCAAATTATTGGTGTGAGAAAAAAAAAAACACACCAATGAGATCAGTGTCCTTTGGAGCCATTTTCCTCTTAACGACTGCACACAAGCTTAAAGCCAAGCACGATGTCATGTTTTCATATGTGATTCTTTAATTTATTTAATCCCATAATCCACAATTTCTGCTCTGTGCACACATACAGGCATGGTGTCTGATCAGTGTGCCCAACAAAACATGACTTCCGGTATTTGCTCAGTATAGTTGGTATCAACAAAAAAATTAATTACCCTGCATCGCACGAGCATGTTGTCAACCTTTTCAGTTATAATACGTGCTCGCTTTGATGCCGAGCGGTCCTGGATATCACTGTAAGATGGAGGAATACTGAGCAGAACTGGCGATGCAGTCGTTTCCTCTGTGTGGAAAACCAGAGAAAGACACCACAGCTTTTGTGCTAATGTTGCAGACTTGCACCCAACATGGAAAACTAATTAAAAAGATAAGATTTTTGTGTGGTGGCGTTCTTCTCTGAGGTGGCATTGGTTGCAGAAAGCAAGGGCTGACGACAATAGGCCTTTGACGAGGAGAACATGGCAATGTCGCCATCTTTGGCTGTTTGCCAGTTTCGCATGCCACTGTGAGCGTCTCAAGGGTTATTGTGGCTTTTCAGGGTTTCCCCCTCAAAGGCTTTCTGATGCAGCATTGTGGAATTTATGTGAAGCATCTTTGTCGTGACTGAAATGCCAATGGAAGCGCCCTTGTAGCCTACATGGACATGTTGTTGAGCCATAAGCAGAAATGGCACTTGCCTGTAGCAAGGAGATGAGTTAGTAGCCAAACAAAAAGAAGAATTATACAGTCACATTGAGGGGACTAATGAGCATATCACTGAAGAATAATGTTAGCTGCTGGCAAAATCTGACAAAAAACTGAAAATTCAAATGAACTTTATACTCGTCCTATTTTATGTTGGATAAAGTTTGACTCATGAGCTTTTCTGCCTGATTGGCTGGAGTGTGCATTAATATCAGATGAACCACATCTCTCGTTGCAGCCAGAACTAATATCAGCGATAACCTACTTTAAGCATTCAACTAATATTCATTACAAGGCTGACAAAGATATTGATAGGATAAAATTCTAATTAAAAGCTTGTGTCGCTGTGTGATGTGAATAAACAATATTTCAATCATTGGCTTGGGTATGGTGGTAAGATAAATCGACTTTCATGTCCCCATTCTACACAATAAAACATCTTAACAACAATGACAACTGACAATGGTGACATATTGCACAACCTGCACGGTCAATATCCCGCATTACATGTAAGTGTTGGCAATTTTTATGGACAGAGACGGGAACAAATGTTATAAATAGTGTAAACTACTACATTGTTGTTATGAGAGATATAGCACGTTACTACACATTGGACCTCATACAGCAACATTCTCAAATCCAGATGCACTTAAGCTGCTCTAGCCCATGTGTGCTGAATGATGAATCCCACTTGATCGTAATGGTTTATTAGCATATGGTAATGCCCCCTAAACACTGTATAGGCAGGTGTTGTACCGTGTGCAGATTGGAGAGAGTTTAGAGAGTGAAACAAAGTAAACATGTTATGTTCCAGAGTGTCAGTACTGGTGTTACCCAAAAATAAAATAAAAAGTATATTAAAGGGATACTTTAGCCATTTCAATCTGTGATTCCGGGCTCCCTCCACCAATGCTCATTAAAAATATTTAAAAAAGAAAATCACACATGTAAAGGCAAAGTGAGAAATATTGGGCTACATATTAAAAGTAATAAAATATATTTATGAATATTAATTAATGTGTGTAGACAGTATTTGCAAAAAAAAAGGTATAAACGGGTATGAAACAAAGACTTTTTTTTCAGTTTTCAGACCCAAAAAATCTGATAACACTGCTTTGGCACTGTTATCCACCCTCTCATATTCTGCAATTTCCCAGCTTGGGATCAATAAAGTATTTCTATTCTATTCTATTCTATATATAGCACCCCTGTATAAATAGATGTATGTTAACAAAATGATTTCCTGATCCTAGTGGGGACCTGATTATGTCATGTTGACTGGGAGAGAAGTTGGATTAGTGTTGCAGGTAGTTGACAAAGCTGCAAAGCCAGGTTCATCTTGATAGAAATGCTTCTTGACAGTTGTATCATCAACAGCCTTCCCTGATTATACAGCAAGTCCCTGAAAAGCCACTGGTATAAATAAAGCAGAAGCCAGAAAAACATACTCAGAATCTGCACATAGGGTGCTGGATCTTTTCCAACTGAACTTAGCTATTGTAAAAGTTTTGTAGTTATTGGCTCATAACTTGAAGCGTCTTTTATATATAAGCTTTGATGTAAATCTCCTGCCAAAATCATTATCTCTTTTTATTTATTTATTCATTTTTTTATGTGTTGGATGGATATTCACAAGCTGTCTCAACACATTATTAACTCAAGCTTTTGTTTCCTTGTAGGACTGGTGAAAAATGAAAGCTCCCATTCCTCTTCTGATCCTGCTTCATGCCGTTGTGGTCCATTGTCTGAAAGTGGTGTCGAAGAGAGGCTCAGGTAAGTCTTTTTACAACTGCTGTATCTTCCTTTTATTGTAACGATAGATCCGATAAAGTGTCCCATATATTAACAGCTACATTAATTAGTACAAGTTTGAATCCCTGGAAGATTTCAAGGCTCTTGTTTTTGCCTGAAAGCACACATTGTGTTTCAGTCAACAGCAGGGGGATCACATGTCCTCGAGCTGTTGTATTTGGAGACTCCAATATGTTCGTTGTTGATCAGCCGTTGCATTTGACTTTTGCGTTGTCCGTCGTTTTGACAAACAGGGTCGTAAAAAGTTCTGTCATAATCTATGAGTATCCACCATTGAATTGAAAAAAAAGACATATTAAATAGCATTTTATTATAATTAATTCATTGTTTCTTAATTAATATGCAGTACAAGCTTATAGATTATGCATGTATAAGGGCATGGAGAGAAGAGATCAGACACTGACCATGCCGTCAACACATGAAGCACATGAATAATTTTTTCCCCCGTAGTGACAGCGGAGAGGCCACGCTATTTGACACAATTAATTGTTTCCACAAGAGCACCATATTACTAACCTTTAACCCGCCAGATGGATGGTTTTGCATTTGCTTGGCATATCCATCTTGGAACTCTTGTTTGGAGATCTTTTGGGAAGGGGCGAAAACACTGGTTGCTGATTGTATAAACCATCTGTCTATCACCAACATACGGGCCAAATCTACCAATCAGATCAACAAAGCGTATCACATGCTCACAGCGTTGGGGCAAAGCACAGAAAGTAAACATGTCAGTAAAGGATATTTGCTGTTTGTGTAACGCAAATTTACGGATAAAAGGCACAATTCCAGGGGCCTGGTCCATATTTTAATAGAACGATCCAAGAGAAAGAAGCCTTAGCAGCTTGATCCATAGCTTCGCTCATCCGTGGAACAGACGCTTTTACACAGCACACTTAAACCTGAGTAACCAGACTGATCTGCGAGGAAAATACAATGGAGCTCGGACACTATTGAATGAATGAGTGAGCCAATCACAAAGCACTTTCAATATTAGAATGCCCCCATGGCCTATATATACTGTATATATGAATATCTAAGTATTTACGTGGTTGTGGCAATAATGTCGCATGGCTACCCAGACTCAAAAACAATCACTTTCTACACGAGAATAGATGCAAGGTAGAGGGACAATCCATATTGGGTAACATGAAACATAGAGGAAGTCTTTTGCAGTCTTTTTTGACTAGAGGCTGCTTGCGTCTGGGTTTGTACCCATGCATATTAGACACAGGTGCAGGAATGGCCCAAGGCTCATCAAAGGGTTTTCTGCTTCTCCAGCAGAAGTCCCTACGGGTTATCTCATCGGATGCTTCATGAGCCATTGCCCGGGGCAAGGATTTGAAACGTGTCCACTGATAAATGAGCACCCCATCGGATCCAGACCTCCGTCCTTTGTTCCTCCTCTTTTAGGTTGTACGGCTTTATTAGAAGCCATGCTGGTCGCAAGTTAGAGCACTATTGTAAAAGGGATTCCGGGCAATAAAACCCACTTTAAAATAACAATGCTTTCATTTTTTTTTATGGAATAGAAAGAAACAGCAGGAAGGTGAATATCTTGGTGTCATAGAAGGAGTATTTTTCAAAGAAAGATTTCTCCGGGTTTCTTTTTGTTTATGAGATAGCATTTTCCATTTGGTTTGGTCATGTTTCTATTGCAGAATGGTCTAATTTAAAACCTCACTTGCAGTATAGCTTTCTCGCATCACCTGACACTATTTCCATGGATACACTTAACTGAGGAACGGCCTATTCATGCAGGTTCTAACAATGTGAGAATTTAAGCTTTGGTTGAGTTATGCTGGTGTAAAGGTTTTGCTTATAATCTACTTTCAGAGCTAAATACTTTTGCATTAATTCAATTTAAATTAGAAGCCTTTAAATCTAGCTTTTTTCCCTCCAGTTTCTTGTGAAACATATTGGAATCCAGTTAAAATTGATCAGACAAATTACTAATTTGATCTCTAAGAAAAGTTAACTGAGCTGTTTCAAACTGTAAACATGTTGTGTCGTCATCCGTACCTTTTTGTTGAAATGAATTCACAGTAGACAATCGAACCTGTTAGTGTCAGCCCATTTAAGGTAATTAAACAGCTTGATTGACTCCCTCAGGTACAATGAATCCACTATCTCACTTGCTTTCCCCTTTCTCTGGGATCACACTCACACGCAAACATTAGAAACTCCCTGAGCAGGGCTGCACGTGCACAGCTATTATCTGGAGATGATTAAAAAAACACCCACCTTTGAGTAATGCTTTGTCTGCATTTGTACTCAGGGTGCAACAGTGCAAAAACATACAACGCATACAATCCATACTAACCCACAGTATGTATAAGTAGGAGAACATATCCATTTGTCCTGTGCTGTGGTCCCTCTGTGTTAGAATGCTGATTTGGCCTGAATGCTTGGGCGAACAGAATAATTATATTTTTGCTTAATACAGCACATCAAATCAGATGGTGAAGTTAAACCCCCCTCGTGGATGCTCCTACAATGTTGTATTCAGTCAGTGATGTTCAATGCATGATGTACAATTAAATCCAGGAGATATTTTGATGATATTGATATTGTTCTGCTAGAAAATGTAAATTTAGAAGTTGGCATACCCCAACTTTTGGCGAAAAACACCCAAACTGGGTGATAAGGAAATTTGTTTGGTCACTGAATTATCAAAAGTGAATTGAATCTCTGTCTGGATTTAATTCATCCATGGACAAAGTCCAGCTTTGTTGGTCTATTTCTTGTGTACTTGGTATTCTAGGTTATTTCTCTGTTGCTGTTATGGTCTTAAACACACAATCAGCTCTCTTGTTTGTCACTTTTTTTGTGCCGTACTATACAGTAGACGCTTGGAAGAGTTGTACGAGAAAGTCCTTAAAAGTGCCACTTTGGTTACTTGGCAGTGGGCTTTCTGCCCACCACACAGCTGCATTTGAATTGATATGAAATAGAAACTTAGGTTATGTTAGGTCTCACTTTTGACTCTCTGAAGTAATAACTATGCATTTATTATTTTTCTCACCTCTGAACATGGATTACAATCAGAGTGAGAGGGAGCTTCGAAGAGTACTGAATATGACTTTTGGCAGCCATGAATACAGAATAGTATGAAAAGGGCATGGACACACACTGTAAAAGGGACTAACCTGAACATTTCCTAAAAACTGTGGTAGTTTCAGCCGACAGGCGTATTCCTGGAGGGGATCAGGACTGCGGTATGAGTATCTGTGCGTGTGTGTATCTGTGTGTTCGCAGCTAATATCGTGTACTACTGGACCCAACAGCCTAATTTCTTTTGTGTGACTGTTTGCTCAAGGAACTCTTGTGACTAGGTGACTTTTTTGGTCAACATGACAGTGCAGTGTGCTAGCCAACAGTAATTAACTACACTGAATGCCTTTGTAAACTTCTTATCTTCTGGGATTCAGTGTGTTACTCAGCTCCCCATACTACCCAGGCATCAGGAGTTGCTGTTATCCCACAGGGATTAACTGCAACGCTTCTTGCTTATGAGCCGTTTTACAGCATGTCTATTGATGACATACTCTCTGTTTTAAGGATCGGACCGGCTGTCTGTCTGTTTTTTCCACATGGGCCAATTTTGAGCTCTGGCTTTCTTTTTTCTGGCCAAAGTGTGAATAATATTCAGTGAATTTCCTCCGAGTCCATGCATGATTTAATTTTTGCTGTTCATCTGATTTGTAAGAAAACTGAAAAATATTGCATTTATGCCCCAAATCCACACAGTAGTTAGGAAACCACTCTAAAATAGCGCTGTCAAAAGTTTCTCTATTTTTCACGGTTAATTTCCAATGAGACAAACCAGGGACACTTTCACTGTCAGCCACCGACCATTTACCATACCCCTGTGGACCCTGCAGGGACAATCGCTCTGTCTGTTCCGAACAATGGCTTGTCAATTTTTTTTTAAAATACAAGCAGCTTTTCAGCTTTTTAGGTCTACTAATTGGTTGGCTCAGCATTTAAAGTTTGCTTGCTGCATGCAGGAAAACATTTCTATTTGATATTCTCTCAGTCATCCCTTACCACAACTCTTAACACACATCCCTCCAGTGGTCGCCGCTGACAGTTGTAGATACACACTCATATTCCTTGACATTGATTGAGATAAATCTAGCCTCTCTCCTCCCCTCTGCTGTACAGTCATTAGTCCCCATTCTTCTCCAGACATTGATGAGTCCCCAGACAAATGATGCTTACTCTTTCAGCAGTCTCCCAGTAATTCCAGCAATACATGACACATAACACTCACTCTGGAATGGATTCTGTATTCCTAAAATGGAATCCCTTCCTCTGCTGCTAGTTTCTATTAAAGATGGACCGAAGTCCCCGTGTGTCACTCTGATGAAGAGTAGCTGTAAATAAAACACGTCACCACAACAAGACCTTGGTTCCCATTAGAGAGCAGATGCTCATCATCCCTCTCTCCCCATGTATTTATCTACTGCCGCCACAGTAGGTCCACAGCATATATTTTTCCCTCTCTTCCTGGACTTTCTGCTCTTGCAGGAGGAAGAATCAAGGACATCCTGACAGTCAGTTAGATTTACAGTCTTCACACCCGTCGCAACGCGCAACTCCGGGAGGACGTCATTATTAATATGTCAGTTAAAGCATAGAATCTTCCCAACATATTAATGGGGCTACTTCTCAATTTTTGCCAGTAATAGGGCTCCTCTTAATTGGACAAGACAGTGATTCCTAACAGGGGACGTCAGCACACGGCACAAATTCAATTATGGCAAGCCGTTTGACTTTGTAATTGATATTAAAGGACGTTAAATATGGCAGGAAGCTTTCAGCAAGAACTTTGAGGGAGAGAAGGGGCACAGCAGTTCTACTGTGTCAGTTTTTTTTACAGATGAAAACGACAGAATGTCAGATCATTCTTAAAGTAATACAAAAATGCATTGATATTAATAGAAGTGCCATCAGATTGACCATACAGCACTTGAGGTTGTGATAACAGCTTCGGATGTAAAGGCTTAAAATGAAGTTTAAAAATCCAGGAAATTTAAGCTGGGATTGAAATCTGAAATTCAAGCTCCCTACTCTCTCACTCCATCACACACACACACACACACACACACACACACACACACACACACACAGAGGCATACATGCGTGCATACCCGCGGTTCATCTTCCCTCGGTCAATACCGCATACCTGCCACAAATGTTGAATGATTGCCTCCACTGCACCGGCTGTTCATTGCGGGGGAGATTGATCACACACATGATATTAGAAATGAAATGGCTTGCCACATGGAGTTGTTTTCCCTCCCGCCGCTCGGACAGCAAGAGAAAAATCGAGGCAGGGAGGGAGAAGCACCTCAACAAGTGTGCCAGATATAGGCCTCTTGACAACTGGGGTTACTTTGGATATGTGTTCCAGGTTGGAGACACATGCCATAGCCCTCCGCTGATGGATGACGATCAATCACCTGATTTATGAGCAGAATGGTCTCCCCGTGGCCTGTTTCCTGACCTGTAATAATGTTACTACACCACAACAATTGATAAAAATGCCAGGGAAGGGTGTAGAGGGCTGCAGCTGAGTAAAGATACGAATGCAGCTGTAGGTCGAGGCGTTTAAAGCTCAAACGCTCTGTAGGTGCTTCTGTGTATGGATCAAAGACACATCAGTTTAGTCCTTTTTTATTTATTTGGTGCATTTAGGTTTAAGGCACTGTCTGTAGTAAAAATGTCACCCATAGGCGTATGAAGCCTATGGGATGATTGGATTTACTGAAATCCAGATTTGGGAAATGGGTTGGAAGTGTGGGTGGAGCTAATCGGTTCAAGCACCTGTCAATCAAGCAGATATGTCCTCAAACACACTTTAAGTGCAGGGTAGCATGTTTTTCAGTGCGGTTTTATTGATTAAAAAAATATTTTATCCGCCCCCTTTAAAGAATTGGGATTTATTTACTCCTAAATTTAAGTTATTGTTGTAAATACAAGGCTATAAAACGGAACTTTCTCACGCTTTGAGTAAAAAAATGAAAGGGTTAAGAAACACTACAGCTTTCTTCCCACCTTTATGTGTTACCCTTTTCTCTATCTGTTCATTGTCTCTGAACCTTAACTGTCTGCAGGCGCTCAACATTAGATACAATATATTGCATTATCTCCAGTTTAATTTTTCCCTCTGAAAGATAATAGGTTCATTTCAGGCTCCCTTAGCAAATTATGCAGCCCACTTTAACAGCTGGGGCAGTTGGTACCAATTTGAGCGATTATATGTGTGGATGATAATGAGCTTTAGTCCGAAAGAGGATTTAAACATGGAGAAGGCTGGCCACTACTTAAGTTAAGAAAATCTGCCTCTCCGGTTTAAGGAAGTGGACTTTAGGGAAAGTAAAATTCCCTGAAGGAAAAAAAGAAAAACTGTGTAAATGATAAGTAAATAAGTAACATCTGTAATAAGGTCACGGCAATTTGGACATGTACAGTAATGGTCCCAGAAATTATTTTAATTCCCCTCGACTGCTTGGTTCTCACAAAACTGAGCAATGGGGGGGGGGGGATCAAGCTGTTTCTCTGTGCTATGCAAATGGTCTGGAGTCGGCGATGGGCCTGGACTCAAATAAATCACATATTCTAACCTGGGGGCTGCAATCCATAATCCATGAGGGCATTCCCCCTCGCCCTGTATGTATCCATCTATCACGCAGGCTTGTGTTTGTGTATTTCATTTCTTACTTTAATCACAATTGAGATGGAAGTTTGCTCCTTTCAGTTTTATCTTCAATCTAAAGACCTTGCCCGTCTTCTTGTTTGAACCCGACATTTCTCCTCAACCTCCTGTGCACAAAAAGCGATAGTTATTGCTGCCATTGATTGGCTACATTCTCCTGGAGGCCAGACAGAATCACTAGGCAGTCAGATAGATGTCTCACAGAGTAATTAAACCAATGTCTAATCTCATAATCATCATTCGTTTTTAAGTGGTTTAAACCAAGAGTCTGTTTTTACTAACAAAAAAAACCCTGACCTATTTATTTATGTAAGAACCTCTTTCCACAGCAGCATCTGTGATTTCTGTTTGCAAATCTAATTTGAAAATACTACCTCTCATAATAAGTATGCCGGAAACTAAATGATATGCTTCGCCTATAAATTACACACCTGCAGTATGTTTGAATGAAGTGAGATTGAGCTAAATGATAGTTAGATCCTTTCTCGATAAAAAGGTCTATCTTGAGAAGTGAGAGCAGACCCTCCTCCTGTAAAAAAAAAAATAAGTATTGAGTTTTTTTCCCCTTCTGTCATTTGTGGAAATCGGACAAACTGGTAATTTGATTTCCACTTGTCTGAGCCTCTGCGATCTCTGCTTCATTCTCTTTATTTCCAGTGTTGCGACTCTTAGAGTACATTGGTTTTCTATTGATTGAAGAGCTAACTTTGTTTTGGGCTGATGAAACTCACTTAAGTTTGATTTTCGGGGGGGGTCATGTCATTTTGCAACTTTATCAGCCTATGTAATTTACCTCAGACTTCACCTGCCTGTCTTCCAACTTCGAGTACAAGGATTTTCAAAGCACACCCCTCCTGAAAAATGACAAAAGATTGGCAGCTGTACGTCCAAAAACATGTCAGATGAGCCATTCTCACTTAAAAGAAATATCTAGTTCCACATCACACTTCTAAAGATACTTTCCTCCATTATGAAGAGCATGCATTATTTTCTTTTAGCCGTCTGTGTTCAGCAGAATTCATTGTATAACCAAGGATATAAAGCTTTACTCAGGGATCATTTCTTTTGATTGATAGCTTGGGCCAAAAGATGAGATTTTCACCTTTTTTTTTTTTTTGTCCACACCACTGCCACTGCTACACACAAACACGCACACACTGACACAAACACACACACACACACACAAACACACAATGGTGTTTTGTTGCCATAACAACATAGTTTGAGGTGGTTCCTGTCCATGTGCAGGAATGGAAGGTGTGCTTGTAATTTTTAAGGTGATGGATTGGAAGATAAGTAAATCAATGGGAAAGAAGATTCATACAGTAGTGCACGGATTATCAAGCTTTCTATACTAAGCAGGGATGTGGATTATAGACAGCTGCCCAGTACAGTTATGAGTATGTTCTTTTCCACAAACAGAGAGAGGGAGTGGTGACACAAGAGGGATCCTCAAAACCAATACTTATTCACTTTTTCCATTAAAGCTGAAGTTGGTAGCATTTGCTGAAACTGTTACTATATCCTGGCAGCACAATGAGACAGACAGTCTGTGAAAAGTCAATGTATCTCTACCTCTCTCTGTTTTCTCTGAATGTTATCTGCTAGATTCCACCACGCCTGACCAACAACCAATCAGAGCCGACCCAGTGTCAATGGCTGCTCGTGCTGATTGTGATTACTGATTAAACTGTGAAACTACAAATCAATAACTCAAATATGAATCAAGCTCGTTTGTGACCGAAAACCAGTTGAGCCTAAACCAAGCCCCGCCCACCAGTCGACCAGCGGGACAAAGTTTCTCACGTTACAGCTTAACAGTACACTAAAATCAGTTAGCAAGAAATTTGGCAATAGCTGATGCCCTTAGGAGCAAACAGAAAGGACTCTGGGAGCAGACTGGAACAGGTGATGGAGGTAGAAATACATGATTTTTTTCACAGATTGTCTGTCTCATTGTGCTCTCAGGATATAGTGACAGTTTCAGCAAATTAAAAACAAAAAACCAAACATATTTATCTTAGAAAGTTACCAACTTCAGCTTAAGGAGACTTTTTAGGGACCGCTGCACCATGGAAAACGAGGGCCATGTGACCGATTTAGGAGCCAGTGCTAGCAAAGCTTCTCACTGGCTCAGATTACCTTCTTACAGTCAAGTAAGCGAGTTTACCGACAAGTCACCAATGTGTGCTTCCAACTTGCTCCGAGTTCCTTGACCTGAGATACACTGTGTTTCTCTTAAAGTCTATCTCCTTAATTAAATGCAGACACTAGATAAAGAGAACCCCTATAAATGCTAGGTATGAGACTGCATGATCAGACATTATTATCCAGATAATGTATCCAGACACACATGTTATGTATGGAAACTGTAGGATGGGATGACTCATTTTCTATTCAACCATTTGACCTTGTAAACCAATTATTTGAGTGCTGGGACTGGAGTGGGAAAAATCCGAATGTGTTTGAAAATGTCACTAGATGGGAGGTTTGTGGCCTTTTCCTGCCTTCAGTGTAGTCATTTGTGAAAGAAACCGCATGAATTGCGTTTTTTAATTAGCCTACCCACGCACAATGAGGCTGTGGTCGCTTGAGAGGTGAAGTTTTGTAAATGCAGGAAGCCTCCCAACAACGTAGCATTTGATGAGGCTGTCAAGCTCTCTCGCGTCAGCCAGGCACTCAGCGTGTGGCCTTTTTCAATGCTCCTTTATTGGCAAGTTTGAACACATCCTCTCTCACTGTGTTCATTCCCTGTTCAGTCTCACTGTCGCTCAGTGGCAGCTAAGAACAAAAAACACTACTCTCTTGTTCTCTTTGTACATTTACTTTTCCTTTGGCTTTTTCCTTTTTCCCATTCTTTTTTTAGTCAAACTGGGATTGGTCAAAGCACAATCAACCTATTTCTGCAACAAGCAGAGGCGCAGTGAATCCTTACAGGTCTCAAGGGAGTCCTGCCAAGTTTTGGGCTTTTCAGTTTTCTTTTTTTTTGTGCAAGGGGGAAAGGATGTAAGCTCGCTTGCCGAGTTCTGCGCCTTTGTTGGTTGCAGAAGACTGACGCACTGCAGGAGTTCTGGAAACAAACCAGGTTGACTCTGTTCTCCAGGCCCTGGCTGCTTTTCTCATCACTGGTGGTGAAGATACAAGCAGGTCCCATTCAAATTCAACTGCTTAGCGTTTTTATTATAATTAGCCAGGAATCGCCTGGTATTCCCCCCATAGGAAAGTAATTGCATCCAAAGCCAAAGTACCTATTGTTTGGGAAGAGAAATGCTACTTTAATTAAGGCGAACCATTTGCTTTTTAAAAATCCACTCTGCTCAAAATTAACTATCTCCTGTATGCATGCCTTGTAATTTGCACAATTTACAGTGAAGTTCCGTCACATATTACATGTTTATTGCCTGCGTTTGATGTGGCGCATGGTTGAAATATTTAAGACCTCTTATTTACGATCCTCCAGGGCCCAAAAAAAATGGTAAAAGATGGCGGTTGATTTCCCTGCAGTGCAATGATCGATAAATTCTACATATTAATTAAGTTCCACTGTCATCTCCAAGGCCTCTCCCAGGCATAAGCTTCTCTGGTTTCTCCTCAGCCAATCACAGCGTGGCGTGGTGCTGCACAGCCTCCCCCACAGCTCCAGTGTGCTGATGAAATGCACATATGTACAGAGGTGCTGCATTATGGGTGTGTTTCTCAGTGAGGCTTGAGGGGGGGAGGGGACGTGCATCATCATTGGTAATTTACAAGAGTGTCTTTCATTTATATCTTTTATATGACACAAAATGGCAGCTCTGTAAACGTGAAAAGTTCTCATCAGGGAATCAAACAGCCATGAAATGCTTTTACAGCCCTGGTGGCCTTCTGAAACGATTAGATTCTATTAACCTGTGGAACATAAATAAGACAGATTGAGATCAGATTTTCGGTCCTGAAGATGCACACAACTTGCTTCTAATACCTATTTCTTAGCGGTGGAAAAAAAAGGAGACATGTAGAGGGAGTGACTGTCATCACAGAAAGAGCCTCTTAAGTCAAAACACAAGCTTTCTGGTTGGAGGCAGTTGAAGTACTGTAGAGTTTACCTTCGTTGTGACAGTACAGAGGCTGCAGCATCCAAAGAGCTTCAAGTCTCTATTAGCATCTCCTGCTCACTGAGAGGCACTACAGATGTTAGTAGGCGTTGCATATCTGTATCCTGCTAGTAGCCAAGCAACACAGCACACCACAACCACACATTCCCAATTGTTTCCACACTCTCAGC
Source organism: Echiichthys vipera (assembly GCF_963691815.1). NCBI lineage: Eukaryota > Metazoa > Chordata > Actinopteri > Perciformes > Trachinidae > Echiichthys > Echiichthys vipera. The sequence continues at coordinate 8,313,942 of NC_139848.1, read as the reverse complement.
ACATCGCCTCACACAATCCAGCTCTAAGAAACAAGATTAAAAATTCTTCTCTCTTTGCAACCTTTGCCTGCCGTTGTGCGTGTGATCTTGCCAGAGGGTAATTAAACTGTTTCTGCTCCGATCAGCCTCTCAGGGAAGTTTCCCCCCTTCGTATATCATCTGACATCAAAAACTCTTTAAATAAATTGCTGTATAAAAATGCAATGTTCAGGCAAACCAATTAAGTTTGATTCTTGAAGAGCTAGCCTCTGAGCATGTATAATGAGGCCCATAGCTTAACTGTGAAGTCTGCTAGCTGCTGTTTGACAAAAGATGTTTTTGGGGGGGTTCCATTCATATAGAGCCTAATGAGTGGTGGAGATGCTATTGTTTGTCAGATGATGGAAAAGAAACGGATCAAATAGCTTGATGAATGATTAACACCCCTTTTACAAGGGCGATGACCTTACAATTTTCCCCGCACCTGCAAAGACAATTAATTAACAGTGACAGGGGTGATTATTTATAGGCAATCATTAAGCTGTTAGATTTACGTTCAACCTACGGCTTACTTGTCTTTCCAGGTTTCATGAAAATACATCTGGCAAAACAGCTGGGGAAAAGGATAACAGCAAAAAAAATGCAGTTTATGGCAATGCCATTTTGATTGTAAACAAGTCATGCGTTCCAGTTCCAGTTCACTTCCAAAATAAAAGTATCCAAATCCCATTCCAGCACCTTTCATTTACTCGCTATTGAAATTCAAATATGGCCTGATTATAATGTTTAATGTGCATGCCACCCTCAGCAATTTTAACATTGTGTGATATAGGCATTTAAAAGGCTTCCTTTTGCTGTTCGCAACGCTCTCTAAGGCTCTCTGTCATCTTTTTGTGCACCAAGTGCCTGGTCTTGAAAAACACAAGGACAGCTAAGGATTATGGTTCTGTATGTGTCTTTCATTGCCTTTTAATATGCAAATAGGAGATTAGCTTTGGAAGGAAACTGTTTGCCATGGGAGTTATTTCTACCAGGAGGGTGATGCTAAACATTCAGACTTTTTTTTTCTCCTCTCAGGATCAGACTTAACTATTTCAGCAAGAAAAGGCATCAAGGGAACTATGCAGTATCATCAGGAAGTATGTTTCCTTCATAAATTAAAAGTTCTTTAAAGTAAAGGGACGGTGTGTATCCTGTGGATGGGGGCAGCTGCTAAACGTATTTGAAGCTGTTCTGTGATCTCCTCAAAGCCACGGATTCCTTCCGCAAAGAGTAATTTTACCTTGCTGAACACAGGGGTTGCTGATCTACGGCTGCCTCGATCTGTGAGTTCATTAGTTTTGCTCGGTCATCCCCTTTAAAACGCCTAACTCACACAATAGCGCAAAGAAGACAAGCAACTTCATGCTCTGCCAGGATAAGTAACTGTTCTTGCCAAGGGAATCTGGTGGCTTTGAAAAAACCATAGAATGGCTTTAGTTACCCCTGTGTAAATTTAAACAGGGGTCTCTGACGACAAGTTACAGCTGTGAAAATATTATAAATATAGCATATACTTAAACTGATAGTGATCTTTTTTTAGGTGTCTAAAAGTTAGCCGCTGCTCCTGTCCACAGTAGAACATTGCTTAGCTTCTCCTGCCTGCTTCTCCAAACCAGGGGTGTGTCGACCGCCATCTACTGTAGGTGATACACTGATCCACACAACCCCACTTCAGAAATTCTGAACTAACCCTTTAAAGCACAGTCATTTAGCCTTGGCATTAAGAGTTAATAAATCATAGCAGGCAAAATACAAGGTTTCAGTAACATGACTGGTATTATTAATTTAAGTCAAAGGCATGTGTCGGTATTTCATTTGAGCCACATGACAAATTTAAATGACTCTCTCTGTATGGCTCAGACACATCAAACAAAATAAGAAAAACTAAATTTATGCAATTCATAGCAAAAGCCAAATGCAGCTGGGTAAATGACTTTGGTATTACACTGTCAGAAAACCATTTCAAATGTGCCATGGGAAGCAATTCCAGCATTTCTTTTGATCTCCAGTGCGGAGGGGAGGAGGAAGGATTAGGAAACATTTCATATCATGGAATTGTGATCCCAGCATTAGAGCTATACAATGCACATGCAATGTCAACATCTATAATTGAGTGATTCAAATGACCTAATTTTTTGCGTGTGGGCTACCTCTGCAGTTGTAGCTGCGTCAGAACGTTTAACCCTTTCAAAGTGTGCTTCATTGTGACCAATGTCTGATCCAAGCACCCATCTAGAACCCCCACCGAGGGGTCGCAGCTTCTTGCCGTGCCATGTTTGTTAAGTGACCCTAAACGCTGTTCACACATGAGAACAGGAGATCAAGTGACCACGACACACACATATTCTGTAGATGCTAATACACAGTCCACACTTTCAAAACTACTGTCAAGTCAACTTTTTGTTCATTCTGAAACTAAGTCAATTTAATTAAGATTGAAAGCTCACCACACTTATTAAGTCAGCATCCAGGCAACACACACACACACACACACACACACACACACCTCTGTTTGAAATATTGATTTTGTGCACACACACACATAGACGTAAGACAGTGACACATAGATGATCCAATCAAACATCCATGCTGACTGTGTACAATTGATCAGAGTATTTGCTCAGAGTTGACAACCCAGTGGGCATTCATGGCTTGTCTGACTGGCTCAGATGGGGGTTAAGGATTATTGACTGCTGGATAAAAGGAAATGGAGAAATCTGCAGAATAAAGGTTCCAAATAATCAGATTAAAACAAACAAATGACCCTGTTGAATGTATAATCAGAACAATGGAACACATGAAACACTTCCTTGGTGGACTGTACAAAAAGATGAAGTTTCATCAATGACCTTGATTTTTGTCATCGCCAATTTAAAAGGAAGACATGACAATTATCTCTTTTGCCTTTCACATATATACGTCATGCAATTTCCCACCTAATTGGTTAGTATGTAGACATTCTCCCACAAAGGTTTTGTATGCATGTCCACCCTTAATGACTTAAAGGACATTCTTGCCTTTCAGTCTTTGCTAGCCAAGGAATTGGCTGTTTTTTATATGTTCCTTGACCTCTTTCAGGTCTACAGAATGGAGTCAGTGTGTGCCCGAGCAGCCAAATTGCGTTGACAGCAGTGTTTTGCCTCTTGCTCATATGCATGACATCCACCTCTCTGACAGAGCGGCATGCCTCCGCTTTCCTTTGGTTGTCTAAGGTGGTGCCACTGAATGTTTAAACAAGCGACTGTCGACATCTCTGCGCTGTTGACTTCAGCAAACGCCTTTTTAAGTATTTGCATCTTTATCGTTGAGTTGTAAACACTTACAAACAAAACCAACAGCGGATGAAATGTGGCTCAGAGTTAATGAATACATTTTAATGGCCACTCTAGGAATGTGTTTGTTAATTTTCTGTCAGCGCAAACGCATGTGTGTGGTTTTAATGAAGCTGAATGAATTGTACATTCAGCTGCTGGTGCGTGCAGCGTGATTATGTTGAATATGCTCTCTCTGTTGTGTGGTAACAACAGTTTAAGCAAGGCTGTGTAGGTGGATGTGGGACGGGAGGAAGGGCAAAAGGAGACAAAGGCAAAGTGGAAAGTACGCAAGGCCGGGCTTCATGAATTCATTTCCCCTCTCTCCTGTGTCACAGGGACCTCGTCTGAACCCATTACGGTGGTAACAAGGTGACAGCAAGCGGTCTCGCTATGGGTTCTGGCCTCCGGAGCTGTCTGGCTGCCCATCTATGTTAATTAAGGGAGAGAATGAAAGTGGGAGGTATGGGGACACTGTTAGACAAAAACATTTAACTAGATGGTCCAGAATAAGGACAGAGTTTCACTCTTTCTCCCAAATGAGTTTGCAGCTTTGAGGTGGAGCGACATAGACAGCGATTCATGCTGAGACCCTGACTCACATAGGTGAGTGAGGTATACAAATCTCCCCACAGGCACTCAGCAGACCATGAATTATTGAGACCCTGTTAGGCTTGTCATGTTGAATTCTTTCAAGTTAGAAAGATTGGCCTGTCTCATTCCCCAAATCCATTTCCTTTACACATTATTTAAAGAACTGGTCACTGGTGCCATGCTGAAATGCCGTCCTCTCTCAACCCTGCTAATGCTTACAGATAAACCAAATCAAATGTTTTGGCGTGTTTGTCAAATGGAGAGCCAGTTTCTCCTTTCCGTCTTCCCTCTACTGTGCGAAAAGTAGCATCATCTTTCTGAGAGGGAAATGGCATTGGAGAAGTTCACTGGGAGAGCGTTTTTAGTGCAAAGTAAGTGGGCGATCAGGAGATGTCATCAATTCCGATGCATGCCAGTTGCCACGGAAACAGAAGTGGAGAGGCTTTTCTCAAGGATCCTGTTAAACATTTAGAGTGTGCAGGGCTGAGAGAGAGAGAGAGAGAGAGAGAGAGAGAGACAAGAGAGAGAGAGGGAGAGAGAAGAGAAAGAGAGAGAGAGAGAGAGAGAGAGAGAAAGAGAGCGGAAAAGATACGTTGTGGGCAGTCGTCCATCTTTTCATCCATATTCTTTTCCCTTTCATTAGAAGTGGAAAGGATATGGGTAAAAGGGCACAAATGGTTTTAACTTAAATGTTCAGTTTCTATTTACCAAGCAACCCAGTTGGAAGGCATGACATTACACATCTCACAAACCTCAAATCCATCTAAAGGCATCATTTTTAGTGTAAAGTTACATTTGCCAATATCTCCTTGACATCTTAAGTAGAGGTGAGGTGCATTTCAAATAGAATATAGAATTTAAATGCAATTCGTTTGTCTTAAAAACCTCTTATGTAAGACCATTTTTACATATTTTTATATTGGGTTTCTACCAGTTTTGGCAAACAAAATAGCAGCCATTCTTATATTTGCAAGTGCAATACATTACTGGAATTCAACCTATTACCCGACTTCGACCAAAGCTGATGCCAAGCTTGACACAAAGCACAACAGTTGTGTGGTGCCTCCTGATCGAGTACCAGTGCTCCAGTGGTAATCTCCCAACAGACAGGTCTTAAATGGGAAAGAGCTCTTTGCGGTAACAACGTGGGCTCAGCACAGATAGTAGCTCTGTGTAATTCCTGTTAATTACTGTCCAGGAGGTGATAAGACCTGGTTGGAGAGGCTAAGAGAGGAGATAAGGAGGATCAGGGATTCACCTGAAGGATTTCCCACCCCTTGGGCAAAAACAGTCCAGCTGTCCAGAAATAGTCTTGAGTTTCGAAGATAGCCTGAAGTAGTTGTTGTTTCTTCTCCACTTACTAAACTAATTGAACAGAATGGAACTCTTAACTTTTAAGAAAAGTGGCAATGGGTGCAATGGAGGCTTTATCTAAAAAGGTCTCAAGCATGAACCATCCGTCTATCAAATTCTGACATAAACAATGCTATTGCAGCATCTTCGCTAACCTCTTTAGGAGCTGCCATTGTCGTTTTGAACAAAACAGTTGCCTAAACCTTGCCTGTAGCTGCCAGTAGCTCCTCACAGGACACTGATTAGTCTGCGGTTCGGACACACACTTTTGCGTGATCTTGTGATCCCGAAACTCCCGTGTGATGTTGTGATCGTGTGATATTACGAGAACCCATCTGCCGTGTAAGGTAAGAGCTGTGAAGTTCAAAGAGAAAACATTACTGCAATATTGAGTAATAAAATCTTGGCATCCTCTTTTTCTCGCTAATTCAAAAAGCACATCAAAACAGGCGTATGGAAACACACTTATACACTTGAGTAAGACCATTGATGCCACAAGAAATATTCACAGCGTGACTTGAGGGATTTGCTTTTAAGAATAGTTCAAAGCAATTCACCAAAAAACATGAGCCCTCTGAGACCCAATTCATTTCTTTGCCACATTCCAAGCCTCCACTAGCATGTGCCAGGGATGAATCTCACAAGTTGTCAGTCACCTCTGTTCTACTGTGAAATCAGAGCCAATCCCAGTTGTTGTTTGTCGGTTTTCACTGCAGAGACAACCTCTGACCTGATAACAAACAGGCCTTTCACTCGTGCATAGAAAAGAACTGACCAAACCCTGCATGGGAAACTGCAGTGGCTCTCTGGGGCTCCATGTGTGGTGATGTACAAGCTCGTATTTGAGAAACAAGGCTTGTTGTCTAAATGCATTACTGTAATAAGACCTGGGATGGGGAGATGTCTCTGCATGTTGACCTTGTTAGTTAAAAAAGTTCTTGAATTACTCTCCGGGGTGTGCGTACCGAAAGAGGCAGCGGTGGTCTGACAGTAAACTCCCCATTTCTTACTCTTTGGTTTAATTCCTTCTTTGTTCCTGCTTATTAACAGCTCGGCAAAGGAATTGTGTCTTCTTCACTCAGCAGCTCATTATTAGCAGCTGAAACATATTTTGCCCTTGTAATACACAGAACACCAAGATACTAATTACCTTTCAGTCACCAATAAGGCTTGGTTTTACCCCCCCACTTCTCATTCAACCGCCGCTACTGTAAAGAATCAGTTTCAGTCAGGCATTTGCGGAGCGTCTTTACAAATCACACGTAATATGACAACCATTCATCAGTTTGATAAATGATTATCAAAGAGAGCCACTGAGAATATGCAAATTTCAGCTCTTAGAGATCCCATTGTACCTCACTCTTAGTGATTAGAGAACAAACAAACATAAAGTTTCCACAAGTAGGAATAAGTAGTTATGAGTTACACAGAGGGATTTTTTTTTTAATACACTGAAATCATACCAAAGGACCAGGCAAATTTGATTCTCCACCTGAAATGGATGTTCATAATTTCCATCTCTTCTGTCTTAAATGGTTTCTCAGTTCTTCATATACTGCGATTAAATTTGTCAAGTCAGTGCACTGTGCCTAATGGACCTCCTTTTGTTCCAGATATTAGACAACACAGAAAATTAGACATGATCCACTTGTCCTTTCTAATATTAAAAGAGGAATGATTTCAAGAACAGTATAATCAATCACTGTTCCTGTTTTTGTACACAGAAAACAACCACTGTCAGATGTTGTATACATTCCTCGTAGTTCCAATTAAAGCTCCCTTTTTGTAAAAAGCGAGAGTTCCACGTCCTTTTCGCTGCTATATAAATACTGTGAAAGTAGAGTAGTAGTAGAGAAATGCACACAGCCCGTATTCAGAAACCGTGCCTTCTTAAACGAGCTGTCAAGGCCTCAGAAGAAAGGCGATGGGTTGAGGGAGAAGATAAGACGAGAGAGGGATGGTAGTGGGTGGGTCAGTGAGGAGGAGAGACTGAGGGATGTGTGCAGAAGCTGATGTGATATAAAATATAGAGGGATGCATTCTGAGGGGAAAAGGACAGTGCGGAAGGACGGTTCAGTAACTTTTTCCTCTGATAAGGCCATTCTGGCTGTACATGACCCAGTTTCCGCAGAGCAGATTGGTAAACGATAAAACTAAAACTGGCATTTAATTGCTCAAGTATTTAACTGCCTGAAATGTGCAGGGTAAACAGGCTGTAAAAACCCTAAAGGGAACAGTGATGTCACACTTATTTCTGAAGTCATTGTCCTTTGTGATGCAAGCATTGATGCAAGAAACAACCACGTCCACGGTGAGGCATTGCATTACCGATCCTGGCGAGAAGATTCCATTTCACTATAATGGAACAATTAAAATGTAAGTCCGGTGTAAAATCATCCCAGGGTCTTTTTTTGGCAAATTCGGTCATCAAATAAGCCGTCAAGACATTTTCTCATGTATTAACGATTAATGGAAAAATACGGTAGGGTTGCTAACAGCTGGACGGGGCTAACACTGATTGGATTGGGGCAATATGTTGAAAGCATTAAAACAGCTTTTTTAAGCACTAATGCTGCTCATGATAACACCAAACCTCTGCAGTGGCATGATAAGAGTCCTTACACATTGACCAAAGCATCAGTGGGCTCCTTCCTTTTGGATTGCATTTGGTAACTGACTTGAATGCCAATGTCAAGTGTTCAACAAGTTTCCTGCGAATGTGTTAAGGGCTGATTATGTAGATGAAACAGCCAGCAGTGACCTCTGTGTAACCTGTGAGGAAGTGTGAGAGAGAGGTGATTGTGTGTGTGTGTGTGTGTGTGTGTGTGTGTGTGTGTGTGTGTGTGTGTGTGTGTGTGTGTGTGTGTGTGTGTGTGTGTGTGTGTGTGTGTGTGTGTGTGTGTGTGTGTGTGTGTGTGTGTGTGTGTGTGTGTGTGTGTGTGTGTGTGTGTGTGTGTGTGTGTGTGTGTGTGTGCGTGCGTGCGTGCGTGTGCGTGTGTGGACTGATGGGTATTCCATAATACTTCCTGCCTTTCTTTGTTTTTCTGTTAAAAATATTAAAAGAACTTAGCATAGAAAGCCTTATCTCCTAAAAATGACATACATCAAAACAGCAATCTCAATTTAACTTTGTAAGAGCAACACCTTCTCTGGTATTACAAAAAAGTAATTAACAAAGTAGTTTTGGGGAAATTCACAGTGTTAACAAGATGTAATCTGGACGGAAAAACTTTTCCTTCGATAAGAAATCGAGAATGCAATTTAGTTGTTTGGGAACATATTACTTTAAAGAGACAGGGTTGGCATAGTTAGAAGCCTTCTTTTTTGCCTTTGCATCACTGTAATAAACACTTGAAAACTATGTCATAAACTTCCTGCAGACCAAAAATCACTGTTTAAATTCCCCGTGAATAGACACTCCTGGTGACCTGCACCTCACGGTCCCCTCAAACTATGCAAATGAGTGCATCTTGTTTGTGCAGTGCAAATATGGGGCAATAAAATAATGCCGAGAAAATACAGGGGGGAGAAGTGCCGTACACTCTATGGCTCTCCTGCCCCAGAGTGCTCGGTGAATTATTTATGAAAGTGCTGACAGAAGAGGAGCAGGTTCAACAAGGCGCGTTTCTCTAGGGGGCAACAACAGCCGACAGTCAGGTGGGGCTCGGTTTTGTCTCGCGGCCTCTAGATTTTAATGATGGTCCAGTGGTCTCGTTATGTGAACCTACAGTGTAGCTTTTCTCCTGTGTCAGCTGAAAAGAGTGGTTGCGTGCAAATCTGTAATCTCTGCTGTGGCTCTACCCCCCCCCCCCACACACACACACACACACACACACAATATTTTTTCTCCTCTTGCCCCGTTGCTTCCACTCTTACTTTTGCCTCTTCGAGCCTCCTTCTCCATTTCTGTCCCCCTTACCTTCCACACACTGTCATTTCTCATGTCGTTTTTATAAATCCCTCCTTCAGTATGTCTGTTTCTGAATAGCTCTCGTCCCCTCTGTCCGCCTACTCCCCACTTCCATCTCATACATCTCTGTCTGTCTCTTTCTGCATACTCCTAACACCATCACTGATGATTGACAGTGCACTAAAAATGATGTAAATCATTCCTCTTAACCTACATTAGCTAATTAGAAGTCCGTCTACTTCCTTTCTTGCAGTAAGGCAGAGAAATGAGATCAATGATTAAATATATCTTTTTTGTCTTTTATCAAAAACATTCTTGTCAGATTTAATTTACCTGGTATCATTTGTGATATTATGCGACAAATTCAATTGTGTAATTTTTCAAGTGCGTTGGTTGAAGATTTTGTCTCCTTTGTGATTGGAGAGTCGCAGCAGTGCTCAGTGGCAGGTTTGGTGATGCAGTGGCACGTTTGGGAAAGAGAGATTAACCTCTGACCGCTGCTCACAGGGTTGTACCAGCAGGCAATGAACATGGCTGCTGCCGATAAGACATAAAAAAAAAAAAAACAATAAAACTTTCAACCTTTTTAGAATACCTGTTGTTTTTTGGAGCTGATCTTTTTCAAAAAGTTGAAAAATCAGCTGCAGGATCCAGAAACTTTGAAGCCCAGTAATGGGCATGCATTTGTGATATTCAGTGAATTATTGATGGTTTGCCTTGTGAATATATTTTCCATGAATCATCTTTGCATCAAAACACCGTGATTTGATGTTCTACAGTCACAGCTGTTTCATTGACACTAATTGGTACATTTAATGCTTTCCGGTAAATTTCACATTAATCAAAGGTAAACATACAGTTAGATCTTAGTTGATGGATTTGCCTTTAATGATGATGCCGCTTCGTCCATGAATGACAAGAAAGCGGTCAGTCATAAAGGTCCCAAATTGTAAAAAGTGAGAATTCCATGTCTTTTTTTATTATATAGCAGTAGTATTATGAATAGTCTTTAAACTCTGCGTCTTACACATTAGCATATAACATATATATATATATATATATATGTATATATCTTGAAATTGGGAAAACCTCTTTGCTTTTTCTTCCTATCCTTGACTGTGATAGCAAAAGTCATGAAGAAACATACAATAAACATTTTGCAGCCCTCTGACACCAAACAGAGCAGTGTTGTTGATAACTGTGAGGCCCCTCTTAATTAAATCTTGTATCGACCTCACTAAACTGATGCTGTTGCGCTGACAGTCCTTTTAAAAATATTTCTTGATGTGTTTACCGGTACAGATGGCGGTATTGCAAAAGTTTACTGTTGTGATGACTCACTGTCTTGTCTTCTCTCTGGCCTACATTCTCCAGTACTCTCCATTGCCCTTGGCTCTCCTTGTTGCACATAGCAAGCATATGTACACACATTTACTCAACAGGCATTTTCATGTGACCTTTACTATCTCCAGTTTCTCTCCAGAAAACTTAATCCCCACCTAATAAGTTCAAATTTTGATACCATAGACACAATCTTAAGTCACCCTTCTATCAGGAAGCTAGGCGTGAATGGCAGCTTCTCAGTTATCACTGCACATGTACAACCACAGTCTTCTTACGACACCCACTAATGCATTGTGCCTCAGGGCTGCTGCATAATCTGACAGCACCTCCGCTTATAGGTCTTCTCACTGTCAGAATCACCTCTCCAGAGGATGGACACATCACAGGTCTCTGCTACCACCATCTCCCCAGGCCTCACTTGTCAACAGGAGCAGCACCTCCGATGTTTGACCCCAAGGGAGCAGTGAAAGGAAAGGGAGGAGGGATTGGACCGAAAAGTGTAGCTAGACATGGAATAAAATACATGTCTGGAAGAGGATCAGTATATGTTTGACTAAAATTTCACAGTCAAAGCGAAATAATGTAAGTAGGGCATGATGTTTTTAATGAAAATAGTAGAAAGAAATTATAGAACTAACAGACACAAAACTACGACTTTTGGTCTCGAAAAACTTCAAATTTAGGTTTTGAAAAACGACAACTTTTGGTCACGAAATAGTATGACTCTTGGTCTCAAAATACTAGGATTTTTGGTCTAGATGAACTACAACTTTTTTTGAGATTTGTGTTTTTGCTCTAGCTTCAAGGCCTATAAATACTGTTTTTCTTGTGTGATCAATTCAATTTAGACATGTTCATACTGCATAATACTTTTATACAGAATGTGAATATTGTGCAGCAAAAAAAGTGACAATTATTTTCCTGATCAAGGCTGATTTTTCTGAGCTCTTGCACTGTGAATAAAGGCATCAACCAAATTAGTCCCAACCTGGACTGCAAACTTTATTACTCACTTAAACCTTTTTAAAGGCAGCACATTCCAGATCCACTCCTCTCATTCTTACTTTTCACAATAAAAAACCCTAGACATATACAGTACACTACATAACTGTTTACCAAAGGAAGGACAAGAGGAAACTCAATAAAGCTACTATATAGCTTACTTACTGCCTTCGCAAATAAGCATTGATGCCAGTATGAATAGTTTTTTGTTTTTTTTAAGATTATGTTTTTGGCCAGTTTTCCAAGCCTTTATTATATAGCACAGAAAGGGAAATGGGCTGAGAGAGAGACGGGGAGACAGCAAAGGGTCTCAGGTTGGAGTCGAACCCGCGGCCGCTGCCTCGAGGACCTCCAGCATCTTTACATGGGGCGACTTCCTCTTACCACTCAGCCACTGGCCGCCCCAGCATGAATAGTTTTGAGGTAAAATCTTCCCAGGCGAGTATTTTGCATTTTTGTGTCGTTTTTTTTGCCATGCCCTTGGTATGAAATGGCTTTTAGTCACAAAATAGTTTATAAGTGCTGCTTTAAAGGCAGAAATGAGATTTCAAGGTAAGGCACAATGAGTGAAAAGAGTTAATATTTGTTGGAAGGCAAGGTAGTTAGTTCATTCTGGTAGATAGTTTAGATCTCAGCTAACTCGCTGATCAAGATGGTGCTTTTTCCCACTATGTTTCATCTACACTTTGAAGTGGCTCCCAAACATTTTGACCTTTTTAAATCAGCATACTACTTATGTTACTGTTTCTAAGTCTCTTAAATTGAACTTAGTTGTGTTGGTGTCATGGGGTTGTGTTGTGTATTAGACCTGAGTGGATTTTTTTGCAAGGTTTCTTAGCCTCTGAGATCTGATGCACAGTATTTTCTTTGGATGGAGCTTAATGGGCTGTTTGTGCTTTCTACACAGAAAACACACTTTTTGAATCTGGCCTGAATTTTGCTTGCTCTGCTGTTTAATCCCCTATGTCGGGTACAAGCTCTCATACAACCCTGTTTAAAGGGAAGCTATGTGCTGCCCATCATATCCCCATATATTCCACTCTAAAACCCGCCTCAAATTAAAGTCACGACTTTGTTATAAACTGCTCCATTCTGACAGCCCACATTTCCAACTGATAACAAAGGAATTGTTCTTCTGTATCACATTTCTACCATTGTGTCCAAATCTCACTCCCTGCAGTTCATTTTTCACAGCATACATCTATTATTGCTGCACTATTCCACCACGATCAGATATGGCACAGCCTTCCCGAAAATCCCCAACTTTAACCTTGTAAAAAAGCTTGCAGATTGAACTATCTCAGCAGTTCCCAGCATCTCTAAGCTGACAGAATGTCTTCATAGCAGTTCAGGGCTCCTCAGTGCCCATGGATCTGTGCGTCATCCAAGAGCTTGACAGGCAGGCGTGCCAACACGTACGTGCTCCGACACACATACACAAACGCATTCTGGTGAGAAGCAGGGGTCCAATTATGGGCTACTGTGACAGGGAACGGCTGTAGGGAAGTCAGTGTCCCCCCAGGCAGGCCACAGTGCACCCAACATACTGCCAGCATATCCACTGACAGTGATAGGATTCCTATGATACCTCAGCATAGGAAGCAAAGGCACTCTGGAAAATCTTAAGACTGTTGTGATTGATTTGTTGGCTGTGTTTTCTCCACAGACACAATAATCAGATCATTTTGAATTGTGCTCACTCACCCACTCACTGTCTTTATTGAGATAAGAATTAGTCCATGTTTTCTCATGAGAACCTCATCTCTCAGGCTAAAATCTGGGCCTGTGTGTATGTGTGCATCCGCAGCTTATGAGTAAAAATACTTTGTATCAAGAAGCTAACTTTTTGGAAAGTATCAGTATGATTCCGATGTACTGACTGGTACAAGGAAATTTGGGATATAAATTCCTGCATTTCTACATTCAAGACAAAATCTGTGAATTAATTATGTTGGTCATCACTCTAAATTCTGCAAGAATAGTTTAACTTTGTTGTGGCTAACTTTGTCTGTCACTAACTTTGACGCTAAAATGGCCACTTATGATAACAGTTCCATTCATTTTAAGCAATCTTCACATGAATGGGTTATTACTGCAAACATATTTAGGTCTAAGAACCGCTCCAAGGGCATATTGTAAATATTTGTAATTTTAAATATAGTGTATACAGTCTGAGAGTGTCATATTACTTCTACATTAGTTTGTTACATATAAGACATTATGAGTTTAATAATAAGGAATGACAATAAAAAGTATACAGTCAACAGTGTGTACAAATAGCATGTTGATAAAGTAGTTAAAATATCAACTAACCTCCAAAGGAGACATGTTTATAAAAAAAACACTGCATGTTGCATTATATAATGTTGTGTTCACCCAAGGCATAAATAAGTATTTTATTGGCCTATTAAAATAAATACCGAAAGGTAAGAATACTGCAGTCAAGTGTTGTATTTTGTCTAATGCAAAACCATGCCCTAATAATGCCCTCCTTTCAAAACATGTGGCAGTTTGTGTCATGTTTGAAAGTGTGTTCATGTATGAGCTTGGCGCTACACTTTGAATCACATTCTGTCAGTCTGAGTGGCCGGTGTGGAACAGGTTTTATTTTCTCACTCTCAAGTGGTCAAAGTGGAATTAAATGAAGGCTTAACATGGGCACACAGTTGGATTAATATACTATATTCACAGAGTATTGTAGTGCAAACACAGAACAACAGTTTCCTTTGAAATGCCTTGTTTTGAAGGCTTGTGTTTTACAGGATTCCTCATAGCTTATTTAATGCACACGTATGTCCTACTGCGCCTATTCAGACGCATCCAAACCTCTATATTGAAAGCTGCAGATTAGTGCTTCCCACAGGCACAGAAGGGGGTTTATTCGGTGGGTAACTGTATTTTGACATCACCTCAAAGTGTCGGGGAATGATGCCAAGACATGGAAGGTGGCAACAAGTGAGCATGCACAAAATCCCGTCCGCCCCCCTGCTTAATTATCTTTACGTGCCAAAAATAAATTACCCTCCTCCTCAAGATTAATAATATTGCTTTGTGGGGCTTCTGGCCATAAGTTGTGGATAATGAATAATAAAATGACTCATCTTGGCTCTGGACTTACTGAAAAAGTTGGGGTTCAGAAAAGTTTCGATGAAGTCGATTCAATTTGATGACAATGAAGTTGTAGCACAGTGCTTCAGGAAAACATCCACCACATACTGTTACAACATATCTTGATGTGCATCTATGATGTCTTCTTCCTGTGGATAAGTGGCCCAACTGACAGCAGAGCATCATGTCCAGAGCTATGATAGTAATTGACAACACAAACCTTTTCAGCTCAGAATCCAAAGTGCCGAGGTGTTTTTGCAAAAACATCATCAACAGATGTCACCATACAGGGAGAATTCAAGATTGGGGGGACAAAGATACCAATTTCTTTACCAAGAGTAGACTCAAAAGCCCAGAATGCAATGTAACCACCGCTCCCCTTTTCTTGAGTAGAGAGAGCCTTTCCTCTTCCACTCTTGCTGTCACCACTGCTCTGTCCACCCACGTGTTTAAGTATAACCCACGGCTCAACACAAGAGACCCAAACGAAATCTTTAAGTGTTGTCACCACATGGGAGTATAGGCAGCGGATGCAGGGAAATATGATGAGAAATGTAAGTCACAATACAATCCTCCAATACATTAGACTGAAAACATCCAGACTTAATGGCTAAAATCTTAAAAGTCTACCTGGATAAAAGCAATATTTATAAGATAGAAGGCTGGACTTGCTTAGGCTGCAGGAAAGAAAGTGATGACATGCCTCAATATTTATGCTCGCCACATTTCAGCTCACCATATCTTGGTCTTCAATAATTTGGATATAACCTCCTAAGGATCATTGTAAATGCAGGGCAAGTCAACAAACCGCATACATGAGTACCCCCAAATTATGTAAGGATATCATTGTGCATGGACGTGACTCATTGCATGCGCAACTCAAATAATCCCCACAGTGTGGAAGATAATATTTGACATTTTCTCATCAAGGAAAGCCAGTGAATCTGAAAACAAAGAGGGCAATAACTTTAGAGAAATTTGACAGCTTCCAGTCAAATAAACGCAACATTAATAGCTTTTCTATGGCCCTCTCAGGGCTCTTACATTCAGCGTTCTGTGGCCATTTTTGTAAAGTTGTACATTCAAAAATTGTGCTTGTGTACAGCCTTGTTTCTAAGTAACAAATAGGCCTTTCCAGATGGCACAAAGAGCTGTATATGTGGGTAAAGGGGTGCCTGACAGCTCCAGTGCCCCCTTGCTCCTTCATCTGCCACTGCTGGCATGGAGTCACCCAAGCCACCCAGGCTCCACAGGGACAGGGCACGCATTTGTTCCAGTCGCAACCAATCACAGAAAGGCTTAACCCTCAGCCCTTCCCTGTTTATATTCTGTGAATACCTTTGTCTATGTGTGTTTCCTGTCTCTACACATATGCATATTGTCTAGTACGTGCCATCTGGCCTTCTTGGTGACCCCTTCCCACACACACGTACACACATTTTCCGTCTGACTGCATCCCTTGTCCCCCCTCTCCTGTTCCTGCAGCTTAAACATCAGAGATCACTGTGGTCATATGCCCACTGCCTGTCACAGAACCCTGCAGAGCTCTTCTGTATGTTTGCCCTCACTGCACTACGTAGACCTCTGACTCAATATACATTTCTGCTCAAGCAGCCCCCCCAACGTGTGCCCTGCTGCTCTCTCCGGTAAATGGAAATGTTTCTTGAGTGGTCTTCCAAGGCCACTCTGGATGAAGGCTAAAGCTCACTGTAAATATGTACTCAGTGCTTCAGCTTGTTGATAGCACCTCAAGACACTTCCGTTGTTCATTTTGTGCTCCTACAATAAGTGCCAACAGTGAACGTAGTGCAAATGCTGTGTGAACATTTATTTATTTTTCCCTTAAAGCAGAAATAAATAATTGCTTGGCCACTTGGGGGCAGCGAGAACTAGTTCTGAACACCGGTATATGATCAGCTTTTAAGTTTCTATAACATTCCCGCTTCTGGCCACCTTTCATATACTGTATAAATTAATGTATATGTATTCTCATCTTGTGGTTCGTCTCCACTAACTAAATGCTCCACTATGTTCACCAGCTTGTCGCTAACCTTAGCAAGAAGGCAGAATATAAAGCCTTTACTGTTTTCAAAAGTATATTGCGGCAACGACTCCATTCAGAACTTGGATAACTAAGTCTCAAGGTGTTGAGGATAGTGTACTTAAGAGTTAAAAGTAAAAGTAAATCTTCAATAGAATGTCCTTGTATTTTAGTGCTTGGAAGTGTTCCATCTGTAATGCATTAACCTCTTTGGATTAAGCTACAGGGGTCAGTGGTCCATTTATGTTCGCTGTGATTGCTTCCTAAATGGCATTGAGTCCGAAATGTTCATTTTCTCAAACAGCTAGCCCTTAAAGGCAGTGTGCAGCTGCAGGTGTCGATAATGTGTGTAAGTGTATATAGATATCAGATTAAAATGACAGGGTTTTTTTTAGCTTGAAGCCTATTGGAAAGAAATGATTACCTCTCCTAAACTGGCTAAAAAGGCTCAAAATCATAAGTTAGCTGAGGAGAGGCTCAGTTCTTCAAATGATGTTTTTGTGTGCTTATATCTACTTGTGCTTTTTATGTCTTTAGAAACATATATTTGTAGATTTATAAGAGTGTCTTTCTGAGCATTTGAGCTATGAAACAGGCAGGGATCATTGCCCTTGGAAAACATTTTCCTTGAATATTTTCTCTGCGCCATTTTCATGGCTCTGTAGACATATTGGAGTGGGCGGCTGTGCAAACATCAGGCTGCGGCAGGTCTCAGCTGTCCAAATGACAGTCACACACTTCCATGAACGCGATGAAGAACATGCACAGTCAATCACCCTGATGTCTTGACCTGATGTCCTCGCACCACGCTCTTCTGTCAGCACTTAGGTCTCTGTAGACCACTTCACACAGCTCTGCTATCTTTAAACCACAGCTAGGCCTAACCCTAGCTAACCTTTTTCACAGACCTTTAAATACCTAGAGTTTGATTTAACCCTAGATTCTTGCCATGCTCTTGCAAAAAGAAGACTGTGTGATAATGTTACAGTCTGCTGAGATAGAAAGTTGTCTCCTTTCTGTAACCTCTGACCCTCAACAACTTCTAATCAAGCTCTTAAGTGTGCAGTTGAATGGCAGATAAACAATTTACAATTAACTTTTGACAGGACTCCATAAGATCTATTCCAGTCCTATCCATTTTATTTATAAAGCACAATTTTACAGAAAAATAAAAACCATAACACAACACAAAAAGACAAAATGTTAAAGATAAAATACACAGTGAAGCAGATAAAAAAATATTGTGCACATACAGTAACATCAGCAACCTACGTGGTGTGAAAAGCCAAAGTCAAGACAAACATTCAGTTGTGTGCACATTATCACAACTGTAATAATACAAGTGTTAACATTTATGGTATAAGGAAATCTGTTGCCATGGCGCTGTGGCTGTGATGCATTCTGTGAAAGCACTAAGCAGGCTCTGGCAGACTAACTGTATATAAAAGTCCATATTTGAGCTTAGTCCAATGTGACTTTATTTGTACCACAGCATCACGAGGCAGCTCCTGACTTTCAGTCTCCAATGAAATATCTTCTACTCCAATGAATCTTTGCATATTTGGGATAATGATACCTTTTCACGCCAAATATCCAGCTGCATGCATAGACGAGTCGCCATGGATACAGGACTTGAAACATTGCATTTGCAGACTTCACTACGGAGCAGTTTCATACCATGCAACTTTTATTTCCTCCAGGTCTAGTTGCGTGGATACAGTTTCATAGATACACTGCAAATGGTTCCCAGAAATTAAATTTGGTAATTTAATGTAATTTGTCAACACTTGTCAACTGCTCACATGAACCGAATGAAAGGAATCATTCCTTGATAATGTGCACACAACTGAATGTTTTGCAGCTGCAGGCTGAGCATCAAATCTGAGGTAAAATGCTGTGTCTTAGTTTCTAATCGCATTTCTTCATTCTATCGACTAGTAACTTTTGTGGTTATTAGTCATACACCACAATTTATTTGCAGCTTCTGTTCTCACCTTTATCAGTCTGGCTGATGAAAACAGGAAAAGCCTAAATGACCTTGTTTGCAATAATGCAGCAAAGCCTTAAATGTACTGTTTTGATTTTGTTTCCCAAATCCCAGAAATGTTTATTTTTCTTCCAGTGAACTAATGTGCTTCCTTTTCTCAGCGAGATTCAACCAAAGCAGCCAGATGATTTCATCCTTCAGAGCAGCCCTGCCTCTGAGACATGTTTATAACTCAAACTCCAATCTGTCAAATGTTTGTTTTGAAATGCATCCATCACGCCTCAGTCTCCTCCTCTGCGCTTCCGTTTCTTTCCATTTACAGGTTTCATCTTTGCAGCAGCAGACACACTGATAATCTGCACTGCTGCTGATTTAAAGGAACTCACTCGTACTTCTCTACAGGAGATTTGTGTAGATTATCTCAGCTGGGGAATAGCCAATACATCGAGCTTACTCAGCAACACCAGTAGTACACAGAAATCTACTTCACACTTCAATCTTTAGACCTCTTTTCTTTTTTTAACTTGACAAACAATATATATATATTTTTCTCGTCATTGAGAATATGTTGTCTGCCTTTAAATGAGCCGTCAGGACTACTGTACAGTTGTGATGTCACAACTATACTATATATAGGTAGAAAGTGCCGCTACAGTGCTGCATATGCAGAAGACCTGGAAATGCTGACAGATCAGAGAAGACCGGGCTTTTTCAGGAGGGGGCTTAAAGAGACAAGTGTGTTTTTGAACATTAAAGCATGTACACATGCCCTAGAAACTCCAAATACAAGCATGAACCTGAAAATGAGCATGATATGGTATTTTGTATTAGTATGCAAAGACACAAAACTAAACTAAATCAGACCACATATTTAAAAAGAAACACAACACTTAATTACTTAACCCATGTAACGTGTCTGCTCTGCATTAAAGCATGACAAAATAGTCACTTGTTATATACTTTAAAGGAAAACTAGCATCCTATTTACCTTTATTTCTTTTCTTTTGAGGAAAAATAACTTAAAGTGGATCGGATGGCTAAAAGTAACCACAGCAATAGTGTCTGAAGGACAGGAGTAAAGCTATTGATGGTGATTGGAACACTTAAAAACACACAAGTTTAACTGAATTAAACAAATCTAACAAGTAGTCCACACTGACAATAATCAACCGAGGTTTAACTCTGTTTTCAGACGATAACCCCGTAAAAATTGGGGCCAACTCTCTGGAACAAAGTCATGTAAGGTAGAATCAAGTTTAATCTGCTCAGATATGTGAAATGGTTGTTTACCCCCAGGATAGCACTCTGGGGCAACCGGAACTCTGGGTGAACACAAAATTGTGCAGTGAAAGAGCCCTTGGCTGTGCCACTCTAAGGCATCTTCTGTACAAAATATTGCATATTTTTCTTTCAGAAATGTATGCTTTTGTTTGTACCGTACAATCACATGATTTCTCTGCAAATTCCTTTTACAAATACATTTGCACATTTCCAAATGTGAATACATCATACATTACCTGCTCACAAAAACATGCAATTGAGACAGCAGAATATAAACGGAGGCACAAATAGAAGCATGTTGAGCTTTTTGTGAGACCGAGATAGTCTGGCACTAGCTTTGGGGAAAGCTTCCTGCTGTGCAGATTGGTTCCGGTCTGCTAGAAAACCAATATGAAGTTTTGGGGCAGTGATAGCCTAATGGAAAGGGAAGTGCATTTATGGTTAGAATAGTAGGTTTTTCAAATCCCTAAAGCAGGAGGCAAATATTGCATGCAGAAACTTATAAAAACTCATACTACACATTCCCTCTATACTGTACCTCAGAAAACTATACCTCGAAATTGCTTTTGAGCAAGGCATTTAACCCCACTGGCACCAGTGGTCGATAGTTAAAGACTATAGCAGTAGTGCAAATATCTGCAGAAACTCTGCCAGGCTGTCACTGTGAATGAAAGTATGTTGTTAGTCAACCTGCCTACTTAAATAAAGTTAGACAGTGGAGTGTCGCTCCAAGTTTCTCAGAGGCGAGTAGTTTATTAGCTGTGTCCATGCATTTCTTGCATGGAACCTATATTGTCCACTAGAAGACAGGGCAGCTGTCAAACAAGAGTATAATGTTCAGCTCATGAATATGTTTCTTTAGCTTTCATTTTAAGTTGTTGTAATCTTTTTTGTGTACATATTGCATGTGATGGACAAGAATACATTAACAATCAATACAAAGAAATGCAGACAGAGTAGAGCATATTTTATATTCTAAGATGGTCATTGACAAAAAAACAATAGCTTTGAAATGGTAATTTCCATATTTTCTGGAGAAGCAACTGGGGAATTGTGCCTGTCCACTCTATGTAGCCAAGACAATATGGAACATTACCAGAGTAGTAGGTTGACTGTGGGTTGTGCTGCACCTCCTACCAACAGTCAACCTATTTTAACCATGACTACAGCCCTTTTCTAACCTCAATCAAGCAGGTTTAATTGCTTAAACTTAAGAAAACCTCAACGATTGAGGTGACAGATAGCAAAAAGTCCATAAGAGCCATTGACTTAATGGTCATATGGGTAACATTAATGAGCTGTCCAAAATAGAACGTTATTAGCAATATTTATAAAGGGTATCAACACAGAAAGAGCTTGATCCATGGGTGCTATCAATATGAAGCATCTTCCTTTGAACACACATTCCTCCTGCAGTCTATACGCTGGGGGGTGGTGGAGTAGAGTAAGCAGATGAAGGATGGACTCCCCCCTGTTGAATCCTGCTGAACATCCTGAAGATCATGGCGGCGATAGAAGAGGTGGGAGGATTGCATGATAGGGGGCTTGGAAGGCAGGAGGATTGCATTGATGTTTAAAGAGCAGCATCCAAGGGCCAACTAGCAAAAAGGAACATGGTTGGCCAGACATTATGATGTAAGAATTTGTGAACGGCAGGAACTGTGACTGCATTGGAAAGCATAGGTGACAGTTAGAGTGAGGAAACAATAGAAATATCCCAATAAGCAGAGCATGTATTTTGGTCGCGTCTAGATAGTAACCCAATATTTGTTAGTCTAACCCTGTGGCTGTGATTGTGGTTGTCTTTCAAAATGGTTAAGGTTAGTTATTGATGTTGAATGGTTAAGGTTAGGCATTGATGTTGAATGGTTAAGGTTAGGCATTTACATTAAATTCTTATGGTTAGGCATTTATGTTGAATGGTTAAGCTTTGACACTGACGTTAAATGGTGAATGTTAGGCATTGACATTAAATGATTAAGGTTAGGCATTGACATTGAATGGCTAAGGATAGGCATTGACGTTAAATGGTTATGGTTAGGCATTGACATTAAACGGTTATGGTTAGGCATTGACATTAAATGGTTAAGGTTAGGCATTGACATTGAATGGCTAAGGATAGGCATTGACGTTAAATGATTATGGTTAGTATAGGTCAACGGGAAACGATTCTTGCAAGGGTTTTCACAAATCTAAGATTACCATCTAGCCACAATTATGTGTTTTGAAAGGCACTACCAACCTATTCTGTAATTTATTCATGATATCTTGTCACTTACTAAATATTCTTAATTAGGGACTTTCGACTCTTAGTTGGGAATCTCAATCAGCTAATGAGACTGCTGATGATCGTAGCAGAAACCTACTGTAGAACCCATTTTCATATCCAGATGAAACAGCTTGGAAAGGTCAAGCCTCAACTCAACTGCTTACTATTATGCCTATGCAAGTCTGTCAGAGGGTTTGAGGGAAGTCATTGTATTGTATAAGGCGTTATGAGTCACAAAATATGACATTTGAATGTGTGTCATGTTAGTGTAAGACATTGAAACAGTGACGGTGTCTCCTCGGGATTCCTGATACCAACTCGTCCACAGACTCTAGGGGCAAACCCAGCGTCTATCACTGATCAGGGAACCCAGACAAATAAAGAATGTCAGCCATTTGCTCCACACAGATGTTCCTTTGAGTTTCACCAGCCTAGTGAACCCATCACTCTCTCAGCCGCTACTTCCATCCATCCAGCCTGCTGGCTGTCAGTCCGAAAAGGAGAATGAGACAAGCTGTGACTCCAGCATATGCCCTGTGTTGCCATTCATCTTCAGATAGCCCCAAGACTGAGGTTAACTTGCATTAGCCATGTTTATACCACAGAAAGGGCACAAGTTGCAGAAGGTCAAGACAGTAAGTGGCCTGATGAGAGTGTCACTCTGGGGAAATCTCATCCTTGCGTTGGTGGAGGGTCAAAATTGTGTGCTTGCAAATTCATTCTGATAGCCCTAACTCGGAGAGATAATGTGTAAGGAGGCAGGGAGATAGGGGGAAGGAGGGAATCAAATGCAGAGAATCATAAATCTTTCCTTTGATCACAGATAAAGATGTGGGTGGATTTGTTGTCTCCGCCAGCATGCCTTTGGAAGTGTGTCATGTCATTTTCCGCATGCCTCCCTCCTCCTGACAATCACTTCTCGGGCGGTCTCATCGCTCGGTGTTGTTATCTTCTCCTTTATAAATAAAATGGATTAGACTGAGTTTAAAAAAGAGTCATATTAAGACAATGCTCCTTTTCATGTTACTTTTGTAGCGTTGACCTGTTAGAAGGATTTGTATTATTTGATATATCAAATGTGAGAAATTATTGCTGGCATATGGTTCTCTCTTCAACCTTTTAGGCTTCTCTGAGCACCCATTTGTACAGTAACACCACAAATAGATAATATTCAGAATCGAAGCAGCTGCTGTCTTCACCAGGATTCTTGACTCCCTGTCAATTCAGCAGTTAACTGTGTAGGACGGTTGCCGTTCGCTATCACTGTCAGCCGCCTCTCAGTTAGCTCTACTCCCTCTCCAGTTAGCTATTTTTGTAGCTTAGCTAATCTAGATGTATTTTGGGGTCAATGCATCCGATTTAGTGAAAGCAGTTCACAATTTTCTAGGTTGGCGCATAGCTTAAGTTATTGTTGACATACGGAAATAGGTCTGCCAATAGAAGAATACACAGCTGCTACCGTAATCTAGCTAACGTTACTTACTTGGCAAGTCAAGATGCTGCCCCCAGCAAAGGCAGCAGAAGGTATCATGGGAAAAATTAGTTTCAGTGTGGCATTCTGTGTGTGTATATTGTTCTGAATAGCGTAGAGTAATGAGCGGTACATAACATGAAGACACATCCGGTGGGGCAAGTAAATTTCTCTTTCACTTGTCCCGGACAAGCCTTAGAATTATAATACTTTTGTTGAGATCCTAGCTAGGCCTCTGTGTGCTTGCCTTTATCCTTTTCTCAGAACTTTTTCCACGGTAACAAAGGGTGAAGTAAAAGGCTTGTGATGAATTCTTCACAACTGCAGCTGGAAGTGAAGCAAGTGGACACCAGCCCCATGACAAATCATACTGTGAGTGGAACTTGAGGGCTTCACAGTCAGATACGCTATAATGAGCAGAGAAATACACATGGTTTCTCCTGGTACTGGAGCAATTTTGGTTATTCATTTGCAGCATAGACTTCACCGTAGGCTCATCGTTCCAACAGCCGGTCAATCATAGCAGTTACCAAGGATACAGGTTCAAATGGTGAAATGGTACCTTAATGCATTTTAAATTGAAATAAAACGGTGAGAGTTCTTAATCTAGCGTTTTGACTTTAATATCCTCTTTACTTTGTGAAAAAGTACAGCATGTTTGACCTATGTGTTAATTAGGGCTGGGTACCGTTACTTGATACCTTATATAGGTATCGATCTAAATAATCCAGTACCAAGTAGTATCGATCCAATAATTGTTGCACCCTGATCTAGAAAAAATTACTATCTGAATGATTTTGCACACAGCTGACCCCTGCAATCATTTTTAATGCGAACGTTGGCCGGCTGATGCAGCTGAATCAACCCATTCAGTCTGTGCTGGGGTGAAGTCGAGGGGTTTAGTTCACAGTTAGTAGTTTAGCATGCCAGATTCGTCCAAAATGTTCAAAAGTACGGCTGTACTACACGCCTGTGGTGTCTGATTCTATCATTTTTCAATGTCACTTTAAGGGTATTGGTACTGCTGTTGTACTTTTAAACAATACCCAGCCGGAGTATTAATACAAACTGTTTAACTATGCAGTTGTTATGACACTTGGACCCTTTACAGTGCACACTATGTGAAGCTCATTCTGTTACATAAACCAGTATTCTACTGCATGCCGCTTTGAGTAAGAGCCTGGGATCATCCAAAAGACTTAACAATGCATCTGTCTTGTTAGTGTTCTACTCACTGCCATACAATCCGCCATTTTTTTCCTGTAAGAGAAAAGGACAAATGCTTGCGGAGCCATATGCTCTAGGATCACGCAGAGAAGCAGAATGAAGACAGTTACCATTACGATCATATTAGATTCCATTATACTTTGTCTGATGGGGCACTCAGGGCCACAAGCTGCAATTAAACTCTAAATAAAATATTATTTTCAAGCCTCTCTGTGTGCAGTGGGAAGAATCCAAATTCTTTTAGTAATGCCTCATTTAGGATCCACAGTTTTCCCATTTGGGCACTTGGGCTCATTTAGGACTGCGGCACCCTTCCTGTAGCTGCAGTCTTCAGCAGTAAAGCCCAGTGTGTCAGATTGCAGGCCTCGTTTAAGGTTGGACAATGGCCGGTGTGTGTTTGTGTGCATATAGCATTACAGAATGGCTTATTACTTTGCATGGCCGCCTCTGCCTTTTTATAGACATCAGCAACATTGTGTAGACAAATAGGTGTATTAAGCAAAGACACCTGCTTGATTAGATGCTACCTGACCCGCAGAGATCATCACTCTGGCTGACCTTTCCCTCACTTCACGGGTCACACCCCTCAATTGTTAATTCTCATCAGGCCTTCACTTTGTAACTTCTACCCACAACAAATGGCTGAAGAGATTGGCGAGGAAAGCACGAGGGAACATCGCTCAAATGCAGAACTCCACAACGCTGTCACTCGTAGTGCTGGTGACGGTAAAATGAATTTCATCAAATGTCTTTAATGATGAATGGTTTTGATTATCTTGTCTGCTCCTAGTTTCATAATCAAATGGATCATTACAAGTGTCATTTTTGTGAAATTATGTGAATTTGAATATTTTTCATTATCTCTGACTTTTCATCTGATATCCAACCGGCCTCTTTCTTCTCTGATAACCTCGACATTTTGAAGTCCCGAATGTTCCACGAACATACACTATCCCGCATCGCTGTCATTAACTTTGTCCATGTCGCATCGACATGTGGCTCCGATGCCATTATTTGCAATCAGAGCTTCAGCGGAATATAAATGTCAAGAGCACTCCTTAAAGCCTGGCACAGTGGGTGCTAGAACAAAGCTGCCCTGATGCACCAATTTGGAGTTTTCTCAACAATGGTCCTGTTAACGATCACAATCACAGTCGCAGGGTTAGATGTAAATGTTTGGTTGGTGTTGAGGCACAGATTCTCTTAGAGGTGTTGTTCTGCTGCACATAAGAGAGCAATTGAGACCTGTGAGTGGGCAGTTTCATTTTGCATCAAGAAAACATTCTCCTGAAAACAAAATACATTCAGCTTAGTAAATAAATAACTTTTGGTGAACTTGACTTGAAAATCGAGATCCTCTAAAGGTTAGGGGGAAGTTGTGTTATATAAAGTGGGTTAGGTATAGGTTAAGACAAAGGTCATGTTTACAGTCAAATAAAATATTAACTGTTAGATTATGATGGGACACAAACTCTGTTCTCCCGCATGAAAGTTGAATGGGCCATGCTCTACCACCAGTCTCACTTCACGCTTCACTACATCAAGGGCACACTCCTTTCTGCTTTGCCACTGGACTTAAATAATGCACTACCTTTTTTTTTTAGGTCCTAGCCTTGGGTCATAATGGGGCTACATCTCCAAGACTTATGTTTTTGTTTAAAATTGCGTAGCGTCCACATTACTCCAGCATTTCTGAGACATTTTGAATCGCTGCTGAGATATTTTAGTTTAAAAACTCGTAGCGATGATACGGACACCCACAGCAGTCAGTTTTATCATTTAGGTAGGCCGACATAGCTTCCCTGATTTCACCCTTCTTGTGTTGGTACTTCTTTGGAGATTATTTCTAATACGGAGCTAAAATGTTTGTGCGGATGGAGATGGTTTAATATTTGAATGCCGTTGTACTGTAGTGTGGTTGTAGCCTGAGCTAATTCCCTAATGGTGAAAAAACAATTAACAGTACATACCAACCCATACCCTTCCAACACACATGCACATCCACCCACACAACCACAAACACTCATTCCCTCGCCGTGTTCTGCTCTCCTGTTGTGGATCTGTGTGTGTCCCGGGCTCATGCTTTTCATCGCCTCCACTCTTCTCTGTGCCGCAGCATCGCCGAGGTGAATCCTCTGCTGCCAGGAAACAGAATAAAACAATGGAGTCAGTGAGACATAGCAAGGCTAATGGATTCACCGCCGCCTCTTCCCCACCTTCGCTTTTCATGTGCAAAAGTATTCATCGAGTCTTGATGGCGCCGGCCATGCATGACACTGATTCATTTAAATGGTCCAGGACAAAAAAAAAACGAGAATCTTTCACACACCTGCAGAGGTAGCAGAAAATAATTCAGGAGGGGAGTATTGAATCAGCATTTTTATCTCAAGATGGTGCAAACGTCTGTTTACTGGTTTAATGCGTCCTGTTATGGCCCTGATGTGGTTTTGGTGTATTTTTTTGCCAGTGATGATTATATTCAGTGCTATTTCCTTTACCGTCACACACAGACTCCTTTTTTACCCTACAACATTGCAGGCAAGTAAACAAGAACTGTTTTAAGGGGCAAGCAGAATTTTAACGACCAAGCAAAAACTTTATTCAGCATTTCTTAAAAAAGGGCAAAAAGACACATTATTTTGTTCCGTGTACCAATAATAAAAGTTTATACAGTGTTCTTAAGTTGTGCTCTGATTCAGCTCTTAGTTAAATTATGGATCAGGGCCAAGAGAGAGTGCTGAAATCCGACTGTGTATTTAAACTGCATCTAGTTAGAATGCCAGGCTGGGAAGAATGAAGAACAGAAAGGGCTGACTGTATAAGCCTGACTTATTGGGATGTACAAGTCTCTTTTTCTAACGTATATTGGCCTTAATCAATAATGGAGGGTTAAGCAGTGCTTTCTGTATGAAAACAGATTTAATGGCTCTGCGTTGTTGTGTTTTCCAGCCTGTTCAAGCCCAAGTGGCTGGAGTGCCGGTTTTCTCAAGACATTAACTTTTCATAGCCTCCTCGGATGCCTAACCTAGAATGCAGCTATTGTAATGGATAAGTCTGGGATGATTTTTTTGTACAGCGTATTCAGAAAGGTCCAGAGCATCCTTGTCCTTGCCCATAATAAAAAAAGAGAGTTTGGGTTGCTTTTATGCAGTGTAAATAAATTGCTTTTGCTTCCCTCAAGTTGAATATAAACAGACACATAATTCAATTTGCTTTGCTGTATAATATTCAGTGACTTAAAATACGGCAAGCCTGGCAGGGTAATTTGATAACTTGCCACCTATATCAAAAAAACGGATATGTTGAATATTCTATTTTGTGTAGTTGTAGTTGTGTAGCAGCAAAATATACTTCACCGGGCTATTTTCAGCTCATGTAGCATTGTGGGTAAATTGGTTGGATACAGCCGCTGTGTGGCCTCTCCGGTTCCCTGCTTTGCTTTGATGACACCTAAGATTAAACAGTTTCTGTTGGCTGGAATTCAAAGCTCTGCAGTTTGGGAATATACAGTGTGCATATACCTGCTGTATATGGCACACATTGCTGCTTTTAGCTAAATTTCTTCTATTTGTGTTTCTGTAATTTGCCATAACTTACACATACTGTACTGTACTTTTAATTTTAGGGCATTCACAACCATATAGAAGAAGACCAATCTAGGATAAGTATGCATTTAACCCCCAATTTTAGAACAGGAATTATCATTAAAGGGGACATATTCTGCTAATTTTCAGCTTCATACTTGTATTTTGGGTTTTCTGCTAGAGCATGTTTCCTTTAATGTTCAAAAAACACTTAATGTTTCCCACCCTCCCAGTCTGCTCTGATTAGCCAGCATTTCCGTGTTTATATATATATACCGTATATATATATATATATAAAGGTCTGAAATTCCCACACCCCCAAATTAAAGCTATGAGTCGGAGTACAGAGCCACTACAATGAAAATGTGTCATTGCCCTACTACTTTGTGACTGTGTTGTATATAATGGGAATAATGATTCCATTGTACAGAGTGGTATTCAGGTCCCCTTTGCACAGCTGCTTCCCCCAAATAATAGGTTGCTATGAATGTCAATTTGTGTCGGGTCCACCAGAAAAGCGCTGCACCGTTAATGCCATTGCAACTGAAATTACATGGTAGTTATTATTAAGACTGACTGATTAATTATTCCGCCTATTAAATGATCACTTTCTAGTAAAGGTAATAAGTAATTCAAAGAAAACATGAATTATTCCATAATTCTTTCAACCAAATGTGAAGAACAAGCACACAGCTACATAATCTTTGAAGTTTATGAAATAATTAATAAATGGGCAGTTGACACTGTAAATGTATCAATGACCAGTTTTATTCTCATCAGGTATTTATGCACATGTCCACATCTGCCAGTGTGCAAACTTGGATTTGTTGTTGTAACCAGAGAATTACAGTGTGTCTCAGATTATCATTCCCCTGTGCAACAACCCTGTTTCTCTGGTGCATTAAAAGTCACAAGAGTGGAACAAATGGCACAGTTTCCACAATCATTCCGAATTAATGAGTCTCTCCTGCAAAGAAATGCAAATTTCCAAACGCTAGATTGCTTCCTAAAACAGGACTGAGGGAGGTGGGGGAAAAATAATTCTTTCAGCCATTTTAGAAACAAGCTTAACATGTCTGTGTCTTGTATTACCCAGTTTCACAGAATGGTCCCCCTTCATAATGGAAGCCTTCTTGGCTTTTGGGCGTCAGAGCATGGGGGTTAGTATGTGGAAAATCTGCACAATTTAGAATTTGTGTCATGCTGCAGTGCAATGAAGTTATGCAACTTCCTGTTTGTTGCACTTTTATATCATGACATTGTTATGTGGGGCATCCAGTCCCACAAAAAAAAAAAGAAAAGGTCAAATATTTTGTAGACAAAAACATTAAACCCATGGAATGAATTTTGTCACTCTGCTCAAATGACAACAACCTGATATCCTTCATATTTGGGCACTTCATAGGTGCACAGCAGAAGACAGATTTTTGATATTAAACTTCCCTTCATCTACCTGCAGGGACACTTCGACACTGCAGCATGTTGTCAGCATCAATAAAATGTCTTCCTCCAAAGAAACAAAACCATAAACAAGAAGGAAGAAAGCAAGAAAAGAATCTGTAAAAAGCCAGAAGCGGAATGACTTTGATGCTGAACTTTTTTTTAGAGGCCAGCCAGCCAGCGCCTCGTGCTTTCATTTCTTATTTATTAAGGAGAATACTGCTGTGTCAGTGTGTGCATGCGTCTGTGAGAGATGACTCTGTTGTGCGATCGGAGCCCGAGCTGCTGTCGGCTCCATGTCGGGCATCCAGCTCTCAACAAGGACTTGGCCCGTACCCCAGAGATGCATGATGGGTGAGACAGAGATGTTTGATGTAAACTGTCACATCGCTCCGCTGGCGACTACCACATAATGCGGCACCAGTCGGGAAGAAACAAGCGCTGTTGCTTATTACATGGGAGAGCCTTTTTGTCATGCACCGATTAACCTTGAGCTGCCGTCCATTTGTGGCAACACAGCAGGTTTCTTCACCTTTTGAATAATGATAAATCCACCAAAGAAGGAAATCCCCCTGACATGGAGCCCAGCATGCACTTGTGTAGTTAAAAAGCACTGCACAAGGAGGTCGTCAGTCTAACTGCAATGCTGTGTGACCTTTTTTTTTTTTTGGCTCGAGAAACCAGCGTTGCCAGAAGCAGGGAATGATGGCATCTGGAAAATGTGTCATTGGCATTTGTCCATTCGTCGACAAATCAGCACACGTCGCAGGATGGATCGCTAATGTAGGATTTGTGGCCCTGCGTGACACGGTGTAATCCGGCACCAGTGCTGTTTGCCTCACCTGTTCATTAGCAGAAGATGGGAGTATGTCTCACCATCCCATAGCTCCCTTTCTCTTTCCTCAGCTACACGTCTCTCTGTTGTAAACGTGTCTGACTTTAGAAAAAAAAACAGCTGGACTTATTTGCTATTGTCCATGTGAATGTACTGTACTGGATAATGGGTTTGCATGAGTGTGTGAGAGTTTACAATGCAGTCATGCAGCGCATTTTCCCAGTTTTACCAGTGTTTGGCTTGCTCTTGTGCTCGCGGATTATAGAAGATTTACATGGCACTGTAATAAGCAAGTCCTTCACCTTGGGACCTTTTTTAATCTTAATTAATTTCTGATAATTCCTCATTAACATTGCAGACATAAGGGCTCCATTGCCGAGAAACAACCATGCTCGACCACATTTAGAGCAACGCTGAGCCTCAACTCTACCCAAGAGAGAAAAAAAAACAGGGATTGATGAAAACTCAGAAACATGATAAATAGAGATGATGGTGTGAACCAAAGAAAGATCATGTGAAGAGACAGAGACAGAAACATTGAAGGTCCCATATTGTTAAAAGTAAAATGTATTGATTATTAAGCAGGTTCAGGTGCTATATTAATACTGTGAAAGTATCTGTGAAGGTATCGAAACGCTCAATGTACAGGGAGATGCACAGAAATTAGAGAACTGTGCCTTTAAACGAGCCGTCAGGGCTTTTGTACTGTTGTGATGTCACGACTTTAGCAAATATAGTTAATGAGGCTGATTCAACATCATGCCTGCCTGCTTTTTTCACTCTCTCTATCTTCTTTGACGTGACCTTACAGATGTTAATTTTGTCAAATGATTTGGCCTCTTGAGTTCACATTCCTACCGAGTCCCCCACTCCCTTGCAGGTAGTTGAGTAATGACTAATGCTTCTGCATGACATTATGGAATGGCGTTTTTAACAGTGAGAGAGGGAAGAGAGAGAGAAGGGAGGAAAGAGACACTCTTGCTGATTAATAATTCATGCCCTGCAGATGATCTGTGAATAGCAGTGGTAAACAGGCTTTTATGGCTTTTAAATCAGCTATATTACATGCCTGCATGAAAAGGAAAAAGACCAATGACTCCACTTTTGGTGCAATTTTGATTCAACTTGTTGTGGCTAGCAGAAAAAAAAGAGTAGCCCCATAAATGGGAAGCTCGACTGTGTTATGATATTTGTTTAGAATATCTGTTGACAAGGGGGGATATTGGAAGCGGTGCACCATTAGTCCCCAGAATCCTTTGCTGCTTTCACAATAACTCCCCTTTGATGATTGATGATGTGGAAATAGGGCCATGGCGTGACAGGCATCAATTTAATGGTAATTGTATTGTTTTTTCATGAGGAAACCTCCATCAGAGAAGTAATAATCGAGGAGAAATGAGTTTGCACTGTGCGACACAGTACACATTATGTAGATGCGCTGGTAGATATGAAGGAATTGTGCAGCATTTTCGTCTCTCCTGTACTGTATTTCATAGGCGGTTTAAAAGCTTGCTAGCTTCTTTTTGATCATGCGCGGAGGCAGGATTCAACATCACGGCTGCCAAAATGGCACTGCAGGCTGTTTTGTACTTGTATTTTTAGTTATTTTTAATTTGTGGTTGCAGCCCCCCCACCAACCACATTTCTCCTCCCCTCTTTTTTTTTCTTCTTCATCTTCATCCCGTAATAAGAACATGCAATGTGTGAATTTTTTATAATGTTATATAAGAAGCCCCAGCACCCCCAGAGACCCATGTCCTGGTTCTGGTGTGTTCAAAAACAAGCACACGAGAGGAAGAGAGAGCAGAAGAGAGAAATGGGGAAAAAAGGGGTGGAGGGGGGGATAAGAGTTAAGAGAGGTTTCAGAGAGATGGAGAGGACGAGAGGAGGAGGCGAGGGAAAAGGCAGAAGGGGAGAGCGGAAGGAAGGGGGAAAAAGAGGAGAGGAGGGGAATCTAAGAGGAGCAGAGGATTAAAGGAAAGTAGGAGAGAATGCATGCGGTAGAGGAGCCTGTGGGGGGAGATCTTCCCATTAAGAGGCACAGTGCTCCACTCTCTGATCTCCAAGTTGTGTTGTGATGCCAGACAAGAATACTCTACGGCGACAACCACTGCACTAGAGAAACAGCTCCTCAGTGACTGATATACAAATATTGTGTACAGCTACGAAGAGGAGGGGAGGGGGACGCAAGGGGAGTCAAGAGGACTGAAGGAAAGGGAGAGGGGAGGAGAGGGAAGGGTGATGAGACAGAAGGTGATAAGCAAGAGTGCCATTGTATGAAAAGCTATCTCAAAGTGTGACAGGGAACCTACCAAGTTAAACTTTTCAGTTTAGACTAAGATCTTTTGCTGGCTGAGCGAGGTAATATGCATATGCAGTGTTTAATGTGAGGTGCAGAAGGAAAACTGTGATATATAATGCATTGGCTTAGAGTACCTGCTCTTTAAAGTGTCCTAAATATTTTAGGACACTTGCATACGGTATATAACTGCTAAAAGACAAATTTTGTTTAGCTGTGCACTTATTTGTGGTTCAGCACATCCCATTATGATGACAATTGGCACTGTATTTTATCAGTCAATCATACATAAGTCCCGCTGCTGTAAATACTAACCACAGCACCAAATAAGTACAGTATTATTATGAAAACAACAAATGCATTGTTTACTCTTGTTTTGAGTAATGCTTGCTAATGACTACATTACCCAGTTGTTTATGAAATCGCTCAACGTTCTCTTTCTTTATGAAAGACGAGAGCAATTTTTAAGATTTACATCTCTAGTAGGAAGGCATGTGTTTGGGGCTGAGTGCCAGAGACAGGGTAGGGAAGTCAGAAATGGTACTGAAAAGTGGAGTAGCACACTTTAACACGCTTAAAATTTGCACAATAAAATCACTTAGGTGTGTGCTTTTTAATTGGCTTTCAATGAAAAACATAAAAGTTCATCTACAGGGCTTCTTTTCCCCTCTCAAAAATGAGTTTCAAAATCTGATCTGATGTGGGTGAAAACTTGCAGTGCACAAGCAAACCAGCAGTTTCTCTAGGCTATTTTTTTCTCTTTTTTTGTTTTGATAGCTTAAAGGGACTGCGGCTGCATAATCACCGACTTCTTTGCATATGTATTAGGAGCAAATTCTGAGCACTCATCATGGGAGGACCATGTTTACTGTAAACTGTAGAGTGAAGATTGTCTTTTAGCATCAAAACAAACTTAATGTTGATGTGTGGGAAGATTAAACCCCCCCCAAAAAAAGATTTATAAGGATATACAAGGTAAAGAAATGAAACAATGAGTCTGATTCTATTTCTGCTGGTTTTCAAAATTCTGCCTAGCTGCTCCAGTATCTATCAGACTATCTAACCATCCTTATTATTTTAATATGATATTTCAGTTACCTTTCTGACTGCCTGAGACGAGATATAGAAGCTATTCAGGAAATAGATAGGAGAAATATGTTCTCCCTTCTTAGAATATATCCGCCTTCTTGACAGAAAGATTAAGTATCTTTGACGGCTGGGCTCCATTACCCAATATTGGGTTTTGGGCAAGCACTGAGGGTAGATAAGTCATCTGACGAGGTATGACATGGAGTCAGTTGGACTTTTTTTCAGGTGTATTTCAGTGCCCAGTCGTCCTGTCTTTTCCTCTTGGGTGGTAAATCTTCTCTCGGGAATATTTAATGTGAAAATGCAGTTTGTGTTTTCCTGAAATGTTGAGCTATTTTTGCTTTGTAAGACACGGTGAACATCAGTGCAGTAGCCACTGGGAAAACTGCTATAAAAAGCAATAATTCATGATTGTAATTCCATGTCAAAATGTATGGAAAGTAATGGAGAAGGGATCCGATACAGTGCTGATAGACTAGCCTAAGGGACCTGTTTATTTTATTATTTGCCAGCTGACATTATCATGATCATTACGTCTGTGCCGCCCGCATGATCCTTACATGATTGCCCTATTCCAGCTAATGAAGCTGGCTCCGCAAGCCCCGATACCTGTCACCCTGCCAAAACCTTGCCTCTATTTGATTGCCTCTGGTCCAAGTAATTTATATGTTTATTTTTCATTAACAGAAACATTAGGTCTCCTTTCTTACCGGATACGGCAAATACGTTAATGAACATGCCAGTTAAGAAATGAAGATGAAAGCGCCAGTTAATTATCTCCTCCCAACATTGTGCATGACAGATTAATTCCAATAAAATAAGGAGTCATTACCTCTGGCTCGCCTTGTCAATGTGTTGATCTGAGGAGCTGTTTTTTTAAGGTTCATAGGATAAGAAATGGAATTGAAATGCACTGCAGGACCTCATTATAGTTATCATACCCTGATGGGAAACTTACATGCGAAAACAATGGTATGTTACTAAATTCAATTCAATAAAACTGCCATCTTACTAACTAACAGACTGACATGGTGACCTGAAAATGTGACACCGGACCACAGAGCATGCTAATGGTTTATGCTAGTTTTCAGGTTCATACTTGTCTTTAAGATTTCTTCTTTATGTTTTCATGCTTTAATGTTCAAAAAACACATTATTTTTCTCACACTGTCTGAGATGCTCCTTTTTTCGCCTGTCTCTTTAAGCCCAGTCTGCTCTGATTAGTCAGTGTTTCCAGGTTATCTGCATTTGCGCTCTCTGTGTCTCTGTGCACCTTCATTGCAGCTGGGTAATGACTGTAACGGCACTGTAGCTGCACTTTCTACATATATGTAGTATACTGTATATGTGACATCAGAACTGTACAGAAGTCTTCACGGCTCGTTTAAATA
The DNA here is from genome assembly GCF_963691815.1 of Echiichthys vipera. Lineage (NCBI taxonomy): Eukaryota > Metazoa > Chordata > Actinopteri > Perciformes > Trachinidae > Echiichthys > Echiichthys vipera. Next base: position 8,278,385 of record NC_139848.1, on the reverse strand, counting down.
CACTGTTTCTGAATATGTGCTGTGCGCATATCTCTGTGGATTTAGCATTTTCATACTTTCACAGTATTTATACAGCACCTCAACCTGCTTTAGAAGTAAAAAAAACTGTGAATCTGACTTTTTACAGTATAGGACCTTTAAGTACATTACCTGTGTTATAGCAATTTCATTTCATCCATTCTGTCCCACATCATGTTCCAGTTAGCAGTAAGTTATGTGTGTTATGTAACTGTTGTTTTTAATTTCCTGCATAATTTTAACAGGATAAATAGTTTTAAAAATAGTTTTCCCCCAATTTGACAAATAGTGCTATATATAAGACTGGATCTTTTATTCTTCATGGTTTCATAAAAGGCAGATAAAGTGGGAGGAGGAAAGACCTTTAGAAAAGGTGCTGACTGACTAATCTGCACGTTTCATGTGTAGAATTGATTGTATTGCAAGGCGGTGTATATTCACACCCTTTAGGAAACTTTTGTTGTTAATGGAAGAGGAGCCGTGTGATGAGGATGTCTAAAGCAACATTTAGCACATTTAGCTTTTTTTTATAGCAGCGCTCGTTTTGTCTGTGCGTAAGTGCATCGGAGTAGATCAGCTGTGTATTCAATCAAAGAGAAAGCGCATGTGTGGCGTGTGACCACCATCTGTCGCCAGCAATTCCTCCCCACATTGCTTTATGACATGCATGTGTATATAATCATAACCTGCTCCCTCAGATGAGCGGGCATGGCAACGGCTAATGGGACGTGTTGGCCTAAAGTAGCCTATTAATGACACAGCTTGTTTAATGGAGGGGTTGTGGTTGGAGGCTCATTTGTGATTGGTTAACTGAGGTGATCAATTGACAGCAACCCCCTGTCCCTCCTTCCTTTCTGTCATCCCCACACATACTGCTGGGAAGAGGAAACAGGAGGGAGGGAGGGAGACTGTGAAGGAGAGGCAAGGAGCTATGTCTTGTTACATCATCACAACCCCTGGTATTATGTGTGCCCTGATCAAAATTCATGTATTCAGCCCGCCTCCCACTCTGGAGGATCACTGAGAAAGAGGCGACTTGTTGGTTTATTAGCAATCACCCATCAGATTTGAGCCTGGACTCTGACGGGCGCAGGGTAAGAGAGAGTAAAAAGAGAAAAAGAGAGCGAGAGAGAGAGAGAGAGAGAGGGGGTCGCAGGGACGATGGACCGATAGCACGGATGGATAGGTTGATGGGGGAGAGCAGAGGAGGGCACGCTCGGTAATCGGCGCCCAGCCTGTTTAGTCATGGTCCTGGTAATCTCTGGTGACCTTGGCTGCTGCCTTGCTGGCTGGATTTCCGCAGTGCCGCATTAACATGCATGCAGTTAGGAGATGGCCTCTCAGCCTGTCTTTGAGTCTGTTTTCATCTGTCTCTTTCTATCTATCCGTCCTCTACACACACACCCTCTCATTCTCTTTCTCTCTCTCTCTCTTGCCATGCATTTGTGTCTTCCCTCTCCTTCCCCCTTTTTCCTTCCCCTTTCATACATTACTGGCAACCGTCTCTCTTAGCCATTTAGCTCGCCTCTTCCCATACTGTCTATAAAAGAATCACAGACTTAAGAATTTACGATGGCATTTCAATTGGACTGTTGTCAGAATTTGGCAGGCTGAAGGGTTTTTAAGGTTATTTTTACGGCATTTTGGCTTTATTAGATAATGTGCAGCCTAGCAAGAAACAGAAAAAGATAGAAGAAGATGAGGAATATTAGAAAAAAACTTTGTTGCAGGGGAATCCTTGATTTACTTGTTTTATTTCAAAGAGAAGTCAGGGTGAGCTGCTAAACATCCACCCTTTGTGTTTCTCAAGCATACTGAAACAGGAACTAAGGGCGCACTCACCCTGTCCATCCGTACCGTGCCCAAACAGGTTTTGCGGGTAAAGTCTAGTTCGTTTGACCAGTGGGAGTGCAACCGTACCGTGCCTAGCTGCAGCCCGCTTGCCAGCCACAGAGCGTTTGGGAGAGGTGGGCATTTGTAAAGCACGTTTGCACATGTACAAGCACGAGCACGAGGCCTACAGCGGTTCTGACGTCATTTTATGTGCGCCTGTTCGGACATAGAAAAAGAGGGACGGACCATGCACGGACATTTAAAACAATGGCGGCGAAAGGTTCACGTTGGTGTGATGCGGAGGTGGAGTGTTTACTGCAGATTTGGTCGGATGAAAATATTTAAAAAACAGTCCACAAGACGCACAAAAACTCAGAGTTCTATGGAAAGATTTGTAAACAAAGCGACGCATCTTGATGAAGTCAATCAATGCATGTGGCGTGTTACGGCGTGATGACGTAAAGGCAGGCAAGAAGCGTTCCGCGGAGGCCCAGGTAGTGTGAGTACAAACGGGCCTGGCCCGCGGGGTAAAAGGGAGGGGGGGACAAGTACCCTAAAGCCCGGGCCATGGTACGGATGGACAGTGTGAGTGCGCCCTAAGTCCTTTTACTCACTATTCCACAATACTGCTCTTCATACACTGCGGAAAACACACAGCCAAATGTGACAGGGGTTTGCAACTTTCTGGCACAATGGAGAAAAAAAGAAAGAAGACAGTGTCCTCCTTAAAATATGGATGCTGCATTTCATATTATAATTTTCTCTGCAGACAGAAAAAGAAGATGACAAGTTGGCCACCACTTTTCATTTGTGCTGACTTTAAACTCAAATAGACTGACAGAAAAAAGAATGATGAAGGTATGACTGACATCTGAAGTAATCCAACAATTTTAATCCTTTAAGGTTCTAAAATATCTGAATATATGAATTGGTAAGTTAGGATTTATTTATGAAAGTGTATTTCTTCCATGCAGTATATATAGGATATATTCTTTTTTTATTATAAAGCAGGTTGAGGTGCTATCAGAACGCTCAATGTGGGGGAATACAGGTATATTCAGACATACAATATGAGAAAAATAGTGTGTTTTTTGAACATTAAAACATGAAATCATGTTCTAGGAAACCCAAATGACCCTGAGTATGAGAATAATATGTGACCTTTTAAAATGTTTCCATATGCAGCACAGATCAGTTCTAACACTAAACACAAGTGCTTGTCAAAGTCCAACAATGATTTCATCACATCAGACCTCTGTAGCGTTTTTTAGCGGCGAGAAAAAGCTAATTCAATTTCTTTATGACATCCTCTTCATCTCAGCAGGGGAATTAAGAGTTGTTTCATAGCTCTCTTACGGCAATAAAGCCTTTATCTTCTTTTTTTTTTGGTCCAACCAAGGGCACTGCCTCCTTGATTTTTCCTGATTGCTGGTAGAGGTAGAGCCACGGGAGGATGAATGAGACAGGACCAGATTAAAAAAGAACTCAGCATATTGCCAGTGATATCAAAATGGACTAAAATGTGTTGCAGTTGCAATCTAGGTAAGCATGCTTTACTATTGATGGCTTAACTGCAGATGTAGTTTGCTTTGATTGATATACTGGAGCACTGGTGTTAGCATTTGATCAATAGCGGAGCCACTGCTTTTTATCCAGTGCAGCTACTGCACAGATATACTGTAGTTGGAGTTGTTTTACTCCGACCTCCAGCCCTTTCCAGCGTTATCTGTTGAGATAGCTTTAGTGGGGGGGTGCAGTCCCACTTGCTGAACTTTTAATGTTCTGTCTTTACAAAGATTACTTTACAAGCCACAGAAGGTGTGATTCTTCTCTCCCACGTTGCAAGTTGAACATGCAGCTCGGCTCTAAGGCAAGGTCAGAGGATGCACGCGTCTGTTATCCAACTTTAAATGCCAAAACAAACAGCCTTGTCATTATTGGTCAGCCTTTCTATTTCAATGCCCCGTTCGCATCGTTTTTTTTAGGAAATGGGACTAACTGAAGCGGGTGCAGCTCTTCTTTTTCAACCTTCAGTATGGCTACCTATTGGCACCTGAAGTATTCAATATTTTACGGATAAACAAGCCGTTGACATGAATGAATATAAATACAGAAAAATAAGATGTGATTGGCTGTCTGCTCATTCAGGGCAAAGCTAATTAAAAGGGCATTGGGGGAAATGGCCTCGCAAATAGCACATTTGAAAAGCTGAAAGTGACATTGAAACAAAATTTCATAATGTGCTTTGGAGTTTTATAATTGAAATATCTTACTATTTATTTTTTATATTTTTTCGGTATTTATTTATTTATTGTATGTGTTACCAACATGAAAAAGTGGACATAGCCACTGCAACATCACCCATTGGTTTGTGGACTCTAAGTCTCTAACTTGGTATTTTGGCCTAGGGAAGCACCGATCTGACTTTTATAAGTCCTGATACAGATACTTGGGCTTAGGGTGTTTCCAGCGCCATCTTCTTTTTTTTTGGTTGTTTTTTAAGTCAGAAGTGATATTTATCATTAGATGAAAAGGTGGAGCTAGGAAGGAGCGAGGAGTGGATCTTATCAGGACCTTCAGGACACTGCTGTGGTAGCGACCTGTCAATCACAAGGTAGCCACTCCCTAAAACAAACTCTGATTTATTATCTTTTGTACTCTAAATGGGGCCATTATTTACAAAATGAACATCATTCTGTATCTGAGAGGACTCAAACTAGCGGTTGACTGAGGTAATAAAGTAAGAAGTAAGCTCTTTTTCTCCTTGACTTCTATACAATCTTCTTTTGGCAGCCAGTGGAGTCGCCCCCTGCTGGCCATTAGGAGGACTGCAGATTTAAGGCACTTCAACATTCAATGTTGCCACATGGGTACTAAGTTTACATATCTGCTGTTATTTAAAGTATTTGCAGTGAAAGAGAGTCCTTTCTTAGTGTTTCTTAGAGTTTGCAGAGCTGCCATATTTCAACATGTTTAACAGTTTGTAAGAGCTGTTATTTAATTCAAAGTGACAAGAGTGATGTTTAGATCATAGGATGTTTGATCATTATTTGATGATGCGACCCTTTTTTGCGAACGGTTTCTTTTCACTTTAAAAATCAAGACTTTTTGCCCCCAATAGTGAGTCGCTCTGCATGTGCTCAAAGTGCTTTGAATGTAAAAATCACTTCCAGAATAACTCGTCACATTAAAGCAAACTGCATTAATGAATATTAGATGTAGCTTGTTGGAAGGAGTTAGAGTCTCGTAGTCCTTGCCAACTCCCAAACTCCACAACCTTTTTTTTTTTTTCCTGCAGCTCTAAACAAAATGTAAACCAGCATACTTTGAAGGAAATATGGAAAAAAAATAGTCCTTTTTACTTCTGCTGTTTATTTTTGGAAGCTGGTGACATCTTCAAAGCCTTCACTTCTCTGCATGCTCACATTCAGTGGCTGCAGTGGGAGCACTTACCAAATGAGAGAGCCAGTCTGAGCAGCCGAGGAACAATTGCATTAATTTAGTTGCTCAACCACCTCTGTGGATAGTTTGTTTGTATTGGATTACCCCAGTGTTACCTCTTCCGAACCTACAACTGCTAACAAGCCCACCAAGTCTTTCACTGAAGGGCTATTGATTATTTTTAAGTTTTAGTTTCCTATTGTCAAGGTAACTGAGTGAGTGGCGCTAATTGGCATCAATCCCTGTTTTTATTCGATCATACATATAATACAGTGTACATGTGCAAACACCAGCATTGATGGGTCAGTGAGTTGAATCTCAGTTATCCTTCCCTTCCCTGAAATAGGAATCACCTTTTTCTTTAACCTTTTTATTACTGTTCTACTTTCCGTAGCTCCCTCGGTTTCCCCTCAGACGGTGATCCATCTAAAGCAGTGAACCCCGGTTTAATTAATTATGTATATGCAAATGCATGCTCATAGTGCCAGGATCTCCATTTTCATTTTCTTGCCACCCCCCTCCCCCCTTCTCTGCCTCTTCTTTCCTTTTTTTCTTCATCTATAGCAACTCCAGGTGGATCTATTTTAAATTCAATTTGCATCAAGGTTCTAATTTGCTGACACTGTGCATGAATACATTTTTTAAACTGTTGTGCACCTCAGCGCCTACCCCTCCAACTTCCCCATGCCTGAACTCCGGGTGCATTAAAGGGAGAAGATGGGGTGCAACACATGGTAATGGAATTCTTGCTAAGCTTCTAATTGGAGCAGAATAGGATGGCTTATTTCGAATCAAGAAAATGAACTGCTTGTTATCAGCCGGTTGGCTGAGTGATAAGGGAATTACAGTTTGTGTGTTGAGGGAGTTGTTTCTTTATTTGTGTATTGAGTGGAACATATAGCTGTGTTTGTGTGTGTGTGTGTGTGTGTGTGTGTGTGTGTGTGTGTGTGTGTGTGTGTGTGTGTGTGTGTGTGTGTGTGTGTGTGTGTGTGTGTGTGTGTGTGTGTGTGTGTGTGTGTGTGTGTGTGTGTGTGTGTGTGTGTGTGTGTGTGTGTGTGTGGCTTAAAGTATGCATGGTTATATAACTAAAAAAGTAGCTCAAAATTGCCAGATTGGGCTCATGTTCATCTCTTATTTAATTAGTTTCTTAGTTGAAAGTGTTTCTGACCTAAATACAAGCACTCCCTATTTGCAGTGTTTTCATATAATTCATAATTTTGCATTATTTGGGTTTATTTATTTACAGAGGAGGATTAAAATCTCATTCATTTTACTTCATCTTACTTAGATTTTGAAACAGTGTACATTCAGACCAGCTTTTAATAATTCATTACCTGAAGGCTTGCAGCTTGCAATAAATGACTCACTTGCCTCTCTAGATTTAAAGTACGAGTAAGTTAACTTGTGATTTGCAGGTAATTTGTGTTTTAATTTCTCATGTAATGTCATGAGAGCCTTCTCTCAAAGGTAAAATAGATTTAAAAAGGCACAGGAGACTCTAAGTCATCCTCAGTCTGTAGACAGCATTGTTAATGATTGACTTGTGTGTGTCTGTCTGGTAATGGCCTGCATTTTCAATCAATACTTTTCTGCAATCCCCCCCCCCTCCCGCAATGAAATAACCGCTTACCGTCACACTGCTGTGTCATTGATAATTCACAGTCTTGGCCTAAGGAAGGAGTAGATGTTTCTCTACACAAGATGTAGCAGCTCATTTAACTTTTGGGCCTTTTTTCTCCACATCCCATCCACCAACCTAGAGTCAACCCAAACCAGCCAAATGGGAGCAGTGGTGAGTTTGGCCAACATTATTCTCTTTAAGAAGCTGTAGTTGGCTTAATTTTAAGGAGAAAGGGAGACATTGGGACGACCAACAAAGGAATCCATTGCTGCAATACAATGTCATGTTAGCTTGTTGGGAAAGAGGCTAAATAAGGCTCCAAACTGGCATTGGCGATTATATAGGGGCCCCTTGACCTCTCACCTCAAGATATCTGGATGAAAATAAGTTATACAAGTTCCTACAAGTCTCCTCTTTACAGATGGCCAATTTATATGAATTGAATGCATTTTTAAATATGTATGCATACTGGGGTCCAACATGCATTAATTGCCTCTAGATGGAAAACTGTGTCTTATATGATAATATTAGTACTGTAAAAAAATATTTATTTTTTTGCTTTTACAGAAAACTAATATCCTGTAACTCTATCAGACAACTTCTGTGTAACGAAGGGAAGCTTTGTCGTGAAAACGCTGCGACGCTGCCAACGACAAGTGAACTCAACCCCGGCTATTTACTTTTTAATTGCTGCTTTAATCCGTTTTATGATGTACTGTTTCGATGAGTAATGTAGAAATTTGACCCCGGTCCGACTTTTTATGGGAATAACAAGCACGGAAGAGATTCTTTTTAAATACCGTGTTTGTTACGTATAACGACATACAGGGTATTACTCATCCTCTTGGTCTGTGAAACCATGCCATCCTGGCCCCCAAAAAATCCAATCAAAGCTCCGGACAATCCAAAAATACCATCACTGGTGCAGGAATGTGAAATGAACAGGCGTTGACATTTTCAGGAAACATCTCAGCCAGCTGTCCTCACTCCCCCATGTCGCTGGCTGAACACTGTCGCAGAGAATGAGTGCAGTGCATCATATTATCTAGTTTGTAATTGAATTGTAGCGGGAGGTAGGTTGGTAATCAGTGTAGAGCAGGTAGTTTTCGTTCCAGTGTATGACAGTAATGTCCTCTAATGGGAAGCTCTGGCTCTACTCTTGTTCCAGGCCACTAGGTTTTCCCTGGATCCCTTGCTGCCTGCCTGAGTGTGTCACTGTAGTGTGTGTGTGTGCAAATGCAAGCATGTTTGTGTGCCTTACAGAATTGCTTTATTCTGAATCTCCCCCGCCTTCTCTTTGAATTCCTTTCAATAATGCTGAAAAATATTTGTTGAATATACTCAACCTTGAAAACACATCTATACACTGAGTCACTGAATTACTGGTGATTGCCAATGGCTCTGTGATTTAAAGCACTGACGCCCTTACTTGTGTGGCTTTCGGAGGACCTCACTGTCCTTGCTGATCTGCAACTTGAATCATTTCTCCATCATAATCTTCTTCCTCTCTCTTTTGAACTGCCGGCAGAACCTCCCCTTCACCCTCCCACTCCTCTGTACAGGAACTGAATAGCTTGGAGACAGAAGAGGAGAGAGAGATAAGTTCCAAGGCAAAAAAAAGAAAAGATGCTCTAATAGTTAACACTGTGGGAAAAAATGAGAGACAAAAAATAAGGTCAGTGTTGGCGTATGAGAGTTGACACTGGAGCCCATCAGAACAGCGCCCGCCGCTTTTGCTACATATTCTTGCCATCTTATCATTTCACAGACGGCTGGCGCAGACGCTGATGTGGCAAGGCGCTCTATCCGTCCGGGCTCTATTTTCCCCAATGCTCATTTTCGTGAGGGCACCGGAGCACAACGCCTAAATGGTGTGTCGGTGTCTGTAGTGGACCGGCGAGGGTCTGAGTCACCGGCTTAGCGCACCCACATCGGCATGATACAGCACAGAATAACAGGCTGACAGGGCTGCCAGCAGAGGCAGCATGTATCATGTGGCCTGTGTGTGTGTGTGTGTGTGTGTGTGTGTGTGTGTGTGTGTGTGTGTGTGTGTGTGTGTGTGTGTGTGTGTGTGTGTGTGTGTGTGTGTGCGTGTGCGTGTGTGTGTGTGTGTTTTCGTGCTGTGTATTTTGTACCTGTGTGGGTGGGTGTAGAGTGTGTGTGGGAAACGTCTCATCCACACTCTTCTCGTCCTATGTGCGCAGTCATGTCTGCAATGCAGCACTCTGTGGGCTTTTTTTTTCAGGAGTCAGTATTGTTTATGTTGTGTGTCTCGATGCCTCCAAAGGCTGTTTGTTAGATGAGAGGATTACTGGCGCTGTGGGGGGAACAGAAGGATGATTTTCTGATTATGTAGTGCTCTCTCTGGAGCAGACACCCCAGCCATAACAGGATCTCTTTTACATCTGCTCCCTGTCAAATGTTCCTGTGAAATAGGCACGGACCGAGAGTAAACAAATGGATACAAGTGAATTTTCATAGTTTGATCGCCTTGGAGAATCAAAAATGCGGTTTGGGGAGACATAATCACCCCTTTAAGTGTGGAAGTCCTCTCAGATTCTGACGCTGAGATGATCCAACAGGATGATAAGACTGTCAGATTTGGATGTGGAGGATGACAGGTTTTTTTTCCACACAAATGTAAATATGAGTGCTGTTGAGCATGAAAGGGAAAACAAGCCTAATCATCTGTACAGAGTCAAACAGGCTGATTTACATACTGCTTTGAAGAGAAATGTGCTTCTTCTTTTTCTACCTTATATGTAGGTTAGGACTTTTCTCACTTTTCTGCATCCTTGTAATTAAATTAAATAAAAAAAATATTTATGGTTGTATTATGTATATTACGTTTTGCCACTTTATTGTAGGGCCGGGGAATGTGTCAATATTATATTGGCATTGTGATATGAGACTCGTGTTATTTTTTCCTTGTTTTAAACGCTACATCACAATAAAGCGATTGAGGAAACAATATGATAAAGTATGCTTGATCATACATGCATTAATATGTACTTTATACTTGAAACTGTAAGGACTATTATAACTCGATATGAGCCCTTCCTACAGTTGATTGTCGAGGTGTACACGTGGTTATTGGATGTCATAATGTATTATAAGACCCATCGGTGAGCGCATCCATGTGACACTTGAACTTCTACATCATTATATGTCAGATCTGTCATGTTTTATGCCTGATATAGTGCATCAACAATAATGAAAATGTTTGAGTGCAGTTATGAATCATTAGAAATGCATTTTAAGTCAAATTGAATGCCCCGCATAATGCACTAAATGTTACCAAAACTCCCTGAGCAGACGAAGCTCTGCAAGCTATGACTTTTGTTGCTTGTGTGAATTTAATTTTAAGTATTTAAATTTACAGCATAGGAGAAAAAAAATGAAATATAAAAAAATATGATTGCTGATTAAAAAAACGGAAGACATAAGGCCTGCAAGCTCCAAGCTCCGAGTGTTTGGTGTGGGCCATGTAATATTCAAGTATGGAACTTAGTTACTTATTTTTCTGGTAAAGCATGATGAGTACGTGGGAGACCCTCACTGAGAGTATCAGAAAATACAAAGTCAGACTTGACTGATGCATTTTAGCCACAAAGGTAAAAAAAAACAACTAACAAAACAAAAACATTTAATAATAAAACATTGTTCTGGACTGGCTCTTGCAGAAAATAATGATTGGGCAAGTTTGAAGAGAAGATCAGAACATCCTAATTTTCTTTTCTTTTTTTTTTAAAGCTGAAAGAACGGATGCTTGGTATCTGTTGGTGGTGCATGAGTGTAAACATTCTGCCTTCATAAACTGTGAACGTAAGGTATAGGTTTTTGCTCTCCTCGTCTGTGTGTGTGTTTATTTTCTTCTGCACCTCTTTCCTCATTCTCTTCCCTGCAAGGGTCCATCTCGCAAAGTCAACTTCATCCCCTTTCCCATCAGCTACCTCTCTGTGATCCCAGTCAACATTTAACCCATGATAGGAGACAGCTGGCACCGCTCTCTCTCTCGGAGGCCGTGTCCAATCAGTGGAGCTGAATCTGATACGGAGGGGAGAAGCCGTCAAGATTGCGGGGTAGTGTTTATTTTTTGCGATAGGAAGAAAAGCAGTTTGTTGTTGTCTTTTTTTCCCCAATCACACATGAGTATTTGCATATAAATGACAGCCCAGTGGCTGTCAAGGAAAAGAGGCAGTTGGGGAGGTGGACAAATGACAAATGAAGACGAAGTGTCATGACAGTAAAGTGCAGGCGAGACGGGGAAAGGCGGGACTGTTTTATCTGCATGTATGGAACTAAGAGGTAAATGTCAGTGCAATCATGAAATAAACTGGGCAGCTGGAGTCACCCTGCAAAAAATATCCACATCCACGTTCAATATTTTTTAGGGTAATTTCTAAGAACAAACAAGCAGAGAGTTATACCAAATCACTTTATAGATTAGCTTGTCTGGTTTCCAATAATCCTTCATTCTACACAATACTACAGAAGCCCTGAAAGGCAAGGTGAAAAAAACTGTTCTTGAAACGAACCTCGTACGTAGGAGATAACTATCTCCTAAAAAAAGAATGTAACGCCATAACTTTATGCCGCATTTGGCTGAACTTGCAAGTCCCTTTGTGTCGTGTACTAAGCACTTCATTCAACAAGGTTTTTAAACAGGGGCGGTTCTAGGGACCGGGCCACAGGGGCATTGGCTCCATCTGAAATCTCATTGGCCCCCTAAAGTGCCCCTGCCCTGCCAGTCATCTGTCCTTCGTCCGAGAGCAATGATCAGATTATTGTTGGATGCAATTTCCTATCCAATCACTAGTAACACTAACGAGCCAAATAGGAATGTCAACCATCAATAAAGCTTACAAAAGAAGAAGAAGAAGAAGGTTTGAACAGGGAAAGTAGTTTTTTTACACTGATAACCAATGGCAGTCAACTTTTTCTGGAGTTTGTTGGAAAGTCAAGTGATCCCCATTTACTCACTGTTGTCACCGTCTAACAAATAGATATGATGGATGTCATACATGATTTAAAGTAATGATGTATTTGGATTGGAGTGGCTCACACACACTGTGTCAAAAAGTATTTTGTCTATGCACAGAATAAAATAATGTAAAATTTGACTGTCTAATTATTTTTTAACTAACTATTTTTTAATTACATAAAGTGTTTGAACATGGTGTGAGTGAAATGTACACACCTTACCAAAAACAGGGATTGTGTGCAAAGATGTTGGCCCCTGTATGAGTATTGTGGCCCCTTGATGGCCCCTTATCCTAAATCCTAGATCCGCCACTGCTCAAAAAAGCCTAATTAGGCCTAAATTTCCAGGATCCTAAAACATTCTCAATGCACTGCAAGGCCCCTCTGTATATTTATAGATCACTGTTCACTTCCAGATGGTTACAGATTCTCCTTTATGTCACCATATGGCCCATAACTCCACATTTTAGCATTTGCAGCTCCTTATTGTCGCAGTGCCATTACAATATACAGCCCTTCCTACAATTTTTGAAGTAGATTATTTTCTGTTGAAGCACACAGCCTGAGTCTTGCTTATTGTTCCAGAGGTCCTATGGCGTATATGTGTATGTGTATTGTGCATGTGTGAACATACTCTCGCATGCAGAGGCCGTGCCTGATTGCTTTATTGGCTGATGACTCGTTCTTTTTTCAAACCTGCTGGAGGTACTTCAATCATGCAGGTAATCTCCTCCTGCATGCCGACAGGCGAGAGGTTACCTTTCCCACACATCAGTGCTGTTTTCCTCTTAATTGAGACCCACTCTGCTGCGACAGCGTTTTCACAAGGAGGAAAATGGCAGGTCAAGATTTCGAGACATCTTTCTCCTCCCCTGCCTCCCTCCCTTGGAAAAAAAGTGGCTGCGAAGTTGATAAGTTCCTTTAGGGACCCTGGAGCCAGGCCAGCTAAGACACTACACTTCGTGAGGGCAAGTAAAGGTTGATGTCGCATCACCTCATAGTGTGTGCGTGCGTGTACACACATGCTTGTGTGTTTATCCAATCTAGGTCTTATGCATGTGCGCCTTTCTGATTGAATTACACTGGGGCTTTTATGGAGAAAAATGGTAGTGAACCATCTCCTTGAGTGCTTATGAGAGAACAGACACTTTGTGGGAGTCTCCGTGGTGACCTGACTCAATCTGCATACGATTACCCCTTAGCAGACCTGTAACCCAATTTATGAGCTGATCACCTCCTCTCCAGAGGGAGCACACGCTCGTTCTCAAGTGACAGTAAAATGGAGCAGGGGCACGGTGACATAACATTTGTTTAGCTTTATTGTGGTGCCCTTTTAACCAGAAATGCACTATAGTATTTTTTTTATTATTTTATGCATGTTTACTAGCATCTTGGTCGCATCTGTGTTATATTGTTTCAGCAGTCGGTTGCACACACGATTTGTTTTTTAATATTTGATAGAATACCCTGTCCTATATATCCAATATGTAGAAGCGCCAATGAAATAGAGGTCCGATAAAACTGTGTGTTTTATAATGCATTTTAAATTCAGAAAAACATCAGTAGATACATGGAGATTCAGTGTGATCCTTTTAAGAGTGAGGGTCAAATTAATATAAGAAATATAGAATAATGGTTTATACCTCTATCTTGAAAGTAGAATTAGCTTCTTCTTTGAATTAACCTTGATTTTAATGCATTCATACTTCATTCTTTATTTGTATTTTAACCTTGGGTTATGATTCTTAGAAATTTATTTTAATGTAACAAAATGCATCTATGCAGCCAGTTCCCTTTGGCATCAGAACCAAGTTATTTTGTTTTTGTTTCATGGAAAGATCACATCCTTGGTTCAGTTTTGGTTATAACCATAAAACATGTGGATGAGGCCCCAGTCTTTTACACAGTTTAACAAATGAGACAAACGAGACAGACATAAAAACAAGACAGGCCTGACAAATGGCCCTGTATTTGTTTAATGGCACGGTTAAATTGGGATATGGCAAGAAGAGCACATTTTGCTGTGGTGTGAGTGAATGGGACTCTATTAAATCCCAAATTCCATGCAGAGCGACACGCAAACATTTGTTCTGTGATCATTTGGCAAACCTACTGACAGCTGACAGTTACCAGTTATCATATTTCCAGCTGACAAACAGAACTGTTTGGAGCCAGGAGGCCTCTAAGGGCCAGCGACTGAGGAATTACCCCTCTTTACTTACGGGTCATGTGTAGCGCAGGCGCAAACGCTGCTTATGCTTGATGATCCCAGTCGCTGAAGAGCTGCCGCAGTTATTATCACTCAGCAGATTGTCCAATTCCCTCAACAAGTGGGATCCAGCAGAATGGAAATCTGGTGAGCTGGGAAATGTTAATCGAGTTCAATTAGGCTTTCTACCATGTTTGTTTCCGGCCAACAGATAAAGCAGAATCCCCACCCTCACTTACTGAAACGAACGATTAACCCACTGTCAAAAGTCTGAAACGGGCAATTTGAGGATAGGTGGAAGATAACGGATGTTGGTGCTGGGAAGCACCTTGTGGCAGTATTAGAGATAAATACAGCAAGCCCTTGGAATTTGTTGGGCATGAGTTCACCTTTAAAGAGAAATTAATTTAGGATTTTCTTTTTCTGCTTTAATTTTTTTTCTACTCAGAGAAACTGGGGTTTTTTCACAACCATGTGCAGTAATTGGATGCCTTAGGGTAGTTTAACAAGCATCCTTTATCTGGTGGTAATTACTGTACACTGCTGAAAAGACCCCCTGTTACATGTTACGTGTGTTTTCAGTTGTAATCAACCATTTCACTTTTTTTATCACTTTTTCATTTCCCTTTTTTTATCAGATGCATACTAATATGTATGTAATTTAATTTTTTTAAACCAAAAAACAGCTCTGCAGATGCTTTAATACTATGTTGCACAATACAGTGTATTAGCAAATAGTTTGTACTTGGACAACAACAACAATAACACTTTCTTCTGTAAGAGGGAAAATGTGACCTGTGAGGAAAAAAAGTTTAGATAGTTTATTTGCAATGCTGATGGCGAAGGCAATGACTGGGTCAGGCAGTGTGTTTGGCAGTGATGCATTCACTGCTTTTTTTCTGGTACAAGAAAAACATCCTGTGCAGACAAAAAGCACAAAAAACCCCCACTTTAAAGAATATTTGTACTTTTCTGCCCTTAAACAAGTTAAATGGTCAGTGGGGCATATTGGCACATTACATAACTTTTCTATATTTATCCTAAGTATTCACATCCTTCATTCAAATACAACTAAAGTAGTACAGGGGCTTTCATTAGTGGGTCATATGATCGATCACCACTGTTTTAACTCTTTGATAGATAGTATGTTAACAGACAGAGTACAACTTTAAAGCCCAGTTCAGACCAATGGTTTGCAACGCAATGAACCTGTTTTGGAACGTTTCAGGTGAAAGTTGAAGCGGTGTGAACCGACCCGTCTCGTCTGGACTCAAACCGGCTGATGTTCTCTCCTGAGATTCAGCGTGGCAAATCGCCAGCAGCTGGTGTTAGAACGTAACACACGTCACCTGTTTCAACAGCCAAGTCTTAGCAAAGTCCGCTGGTCAAGTCACTTACAAACTGTCAGCTGGTTGAAATGGCCATTTTGGATGGAGGCTCATTGAGTATGAGTGTGAGAGAGAGAGAGAGAGAGAGAGAAAGAGACGGAGAGAGATGGTCGAGCGAGCAATACAATGCATGAGAGCGAGCGCTGTAATCCAGAACAAAGCAGTGAATCAGGGAAATAAAACGGTAATTTAGCCGTTTCATCCCAACTAGAAATGAAGTTGTAGCAAGTATCTGCTACAATAAGTAAGTAATGCTACAGATTATAACCAGCTACGAAAAAGTCGGAGGTAAGAACAAATGTGCAGAGAGTCGCTGCTATGGAGATGATACACCATCTCGCCTCGGTGCGAACTGGGAGGTTTCAGAACGCTGCAGACCTGCACGCTGCAAGTTTTAACTCGTCTCAATGCAAATATTTGGTCTTAACTGGGCTTAAGTGTCATAAGTAAAAGCAGAATGACCACTTCTTGAGTTTTTAACAATTGAATGGTTTATTTATTTATTTTAAGGAAGTTTAGTCTTTTTTTTATACTTTTTTTAACCAGTGGAATATGGGTGACCTAAAGCCCCAGGGTCAATTGGTTTTTGTACTCTGATTATTTTGCTCATTTGTTCAGGAATTTGCACCACTGAAGTCAATGTCAACGAGGGGGGATGCATATGTTCATGAAGAAACCTAAAGTACAAGTATGAACCTGAAAATAAGCATAATATGGGACCTTAAAGTACCATTGCAGCATAGGAGAACTGGTTGCACTGGACTTTATGGGAACTTTGAGGTAACAAGGTATAAAAATACCTAAGTAAGAGTATTTTACAGAATGTGTTTTGTGTTTATGTACACCTGAGAGAGTAATCATCAGATATCTCCACGTATATTTTGGCCACACTAATCTTGTTTTCCATGTGAGCCACCGCCTGCTTATATGACCTTTTACACCCACCAGCCTGCTGTTTTTATAAGCTGTGTGAGTAAAACACTTCAGACTCTCAATTAGAACAAATGATTAGAAGGGAAACCATCTTGGCTATGGTTGTCTCACTTTAAGCCTTCAAGTTATTATCATCCACAAACTAATTAGCAAGTTCTTGATAAGCGAGGATAGACCCCTTTGTTGCCATAGCAACAGTTAGACTTAATCACTAGGAAAGGATTGTGGTGAAGGATTGCTCGCAGAGCACATGCCGCCTTCTTCTGCATTTGTGTTTGCCTAATTTTCTTTCTAGTTATTCACTCTTCACTCTAGTTGTACAATTTAGGTTCTTTTTTCATTGTTTCGCTCCTGGGAGGACTCACTTAATTGAGGAAATCAAAAAGAGGTTTAGAGTGCGATGTCAAGCGTTGAATGCAGGGTTCTCATAAAACGGGGACGCCGACTTATTTGTGCTAATTAAGGATCATGTCGGATCAGGAAAGATGGTACAGATTCGGCTCTGCAGCTTCAGGTAAAATGAGCTGTCAAAACTCCTCAACAGTGAAATTAAGGGACTCATTGCATATTCAGTATTTTACGGCAACGTTCTCCTTCAAATCCTCTTAAGCTGTATATTTTGAGTCTTTGATGTGAAGTGAATTCCAGGAGCAGTTTACGATAAAGTGCTCTAATTTATGTTGTTTTTTTTCACTAACCTGCCTCATCTGTTTAACTGATTTACTGTATTTTCCAAAAAGCCTTTCAATATCCTCAAGTGAGCTATTGCTAAAACGATGCAAATTAGTCTATGAACAGAAAATTAATATGTGACTCATTTTATAATCAATCGTGTCAAGCTCCCATAAATAAAAGAAAAATACATTTTAAAAGTTAGATTTCCATGTCTTCTTTTTATTATAAAGCAAACCAAGGTGCTATATGAAGACTGTGAAAGCATCAAAACGCTCAATCCACATTCGTTCAGGTATATTTAAACAGGAAAAACAGGAAATTTAGTATAACATGGGTCCTTCAAGTCATTTATCAACCAAACCGTCAAACATTCATCTTTTTCATCTTCAACCGCTTGTCCCCATCAGGGTTGCGGGGGGCTGGAGCCGATCCCAGCTGACATCGTGCGTGAGGCGGGGTACACCCTGGACAGGACGCCAGTCTATCGCAGGGCACATAGAGACGAACAGAGACAGACAACCATTCACACCTATAGGCAATTGTTTCCAAAATATGAAAATTAGTTTTTTCTGTGCTTACCCCACATATGCTGTAGTAATTTGATTTTGCGCAAATTAATTTAATCATTTCATCCTTCTGCTTTGGTCTTTGACTGATGGATTGACACTATAAGTTGTTACGGCAAGTTTTTATTAATTGTCTGATTTTCCATTTTTCATCTTTCCCTGCTGCACTTCCCTGCCCACCAGTTTTGTTGCTGCCACCCCAGCATGACCCTTACAGTACCACACAATGCAATACAATAACACCAATCCGCATGGTTTAATTAATTCCCCGCCAACATCCCTCCCCCTGTTACTCCCAATGACTGCCACACACACTGCACCTCGCTGATTGGCGGTCGGGTTGCTTCTTTGGTAAATAAAACATTTATAGAGGCTCAATTAGTGAAGCCTGTTGAGTCTGTGGCAGCTGTGCTCGCCAGCTGTTTTTAAAGGAACAGCAATGCAGCGAGGTGAGGCGCGAGAAAAGA
Organism: Echiichthys vipera; assembly: GCF_963691815.1. NCBI lineage: Eukaryota > Metazoa > Chordata > Actinopteri > Perciformes > Trachinidae > Echiichthys > Echiichthys vipera. The sequence continues at coordinate 8,260,251 of NC_139848.1, read as the reverse complement.
GGATGTCAGGAGCAGGAAGGGGAGAAAATGGATCGGGTTAGACGAAGCTGGCAGAGAGCTAGTTTTGATTTGATGTGGACCCAGTCTGCTACTTTCATTTATAAGGCCAAGTGACAAAGAAAAAGAGAGGAATCTACTTTTTGATAAATGTTTACCTGCATTGAAAGTGTCTAAAGCCTCTGCAACCCCTGACTTAAGTCCACAGATAGTTTTCTTGTCAGACTTTGTTTGTCGCTTGCTTCGTCCCTTGCTTATCTCTAAAAAACAGATTCAATATTACAGAAATGTAGAATCTGTAGGCAACAGGACAAGGTAGCAGAAGCAGTCAGGTTTCCGTTTGTAGTATTGACCAATCACATTTGAGCAAAAGAGGCATTGGCCCTCATGTAATTATGGAAATTATCCGCTATAATGACAATCTAGCTTTTGTTATTACTGCATTCATACGCAGATATCTGTTTTTTGAGACACCATCTCTCAACTCCTACTCCATTCTTGCACTTCAAGTTACTAAGTCTCAATTTAATATTAGTTTTTTCTCATGAATCTTATATAAACCCAAAGATGGAATATAAGTCTGGGGATCAAACCCATCCCTGTGCATGCTGCGCATGAATAATGAAGTTATTATTCCATTTTTGTAACTTTTTTGACTGACAGTTGGTGGGCTTTATTAGATATCGTATCAGGTCCACCTTTTCTGAAACAGAATGCAAATTTACTGCAGGTTTTTGTTTTTCTCAGGTCAAATGTAGATGAATGCTATCACTGCCATTCAAACAGATATTGATGGGGAGTTACACACAGTTTATTGCCAGTAGACTAAATTTATGTATGAGATGGTGACACACGAGTCAAATATAAATACAGTAATGTTTGTAGGTGAAGGCAGGGGTAGACGGGGAACAATGATTGAATGCAACAATTGATATGTTGAGAGTTTAATATTCAAAAGGATATAGGTGATGAAACACTTCACCCACATATTACCACATTGTAAGGATGGCTGCTTGCTCTCTGTCTTTTTACATTAGCTGTGAATTTATTTGGCACACTTACAAAGTCATGTGTTAAAGGTGAGTATATCTCGTGTATATTTCAAATTTGCGTTTCAGACACTTTGTTTCCTGCATTCTGGTGACTTTTAAAGAATGAAAATAATGCCTACACTGCAACAGCATTTTTCTGTTGATATTTTGGTGATGCTGTATTGTTTTTGTAGGTGGCAAAACAGTAACAGGTTGGGATAATGACGAGGGGGGGGGGGGGGGGGGTCTTGAGAAATACAGGAGAATTGTGACCCCAGGAAGAATCTTGGGTTTGTCTGTTCTTGTGAGACCGAAAAAGGGGACAGTGTGCATCAGTGCTTCGTGGAGGAAAAAAGCTGTGTCTTGATTGATTGTGGTACAAGGATTGCTGGCAAAGCACATGAACTGACAGACTAATGCCAGCACTGAAAGTGGTCTTGCCCTGGTTGCCACATAGGCTTTTCATGATTACAAATCGCCTCTGGTTGGCTTGATGATTATGTGAATTGGCTCAATTAGCTCAATTCTCCATTTCTCTGTCCTTCTCTTTTAGTGGAAGGCTGCACGGACTGGTCAGTGGACTACCTGAAATATAAAGTGCTTCTGGGGGAACCTGTACGGATTAAGTGTGCATTATTCTATGGATATATCCGGGCCAACTACACCCATGCGCAGAGCGCCGGACTTAGCCTTATGTGGTACAAAAGTGCAGGACATGGTGACTTCGAGGAACCCATCAGTTTTGACGGAACGAGGATGAGCAAGGAGGAGGATGCCATATGGTTTCGACCGGCAGAGTTGGACGATGTGGGGTACTATTCCTGCGTATTAAGGTAAGTTCCCTTCCTTTTTGTAAACCAGCATTACCTGGAAACAAATACACTCTGATGTCTTAATTTCTATCAAATGTAAATTGCTGTTTTTATCGTTTTGCCTTGAACTGGAACAAAAGATTGATTAGAAAACCCATCCACCGTTTTGGACTTGTCTTGCTAGCAGTGTGTCAGTAAAACAGTCGGAGAAAATAACCTTTCTGGAACCCTGCAGGCACTAGTAAAGTCCACCCCTGGTGATTTCTAATGAAGTCTCTCATCTCTTGCCAAAAGAGCACTGGTCCTTGGTCCACAGAGCATCGTCTAACAGTATGAGGCCCTTTGCTTCCCTTTATATGCTAAATTATTTCTTTATACTCCTCTGGGGGACAGTAAGCCATTAGGTGCAATTGGTAAATCCATAACTCTTCATCTTTCAAGTCCTTCTTTCTCAAAACGTGGAAGAGAAAGGGTTGGGATGAAGGCGAAGGGACAGTAACTCAGCACAGGAAGATTGAGGAAAGGGAAAAGGCAGCTAAGATAAACAGGAAAAAGAGCAGGGGACTCGTATTATCTTCCCTTTCCACTAGCCTGACGGTGGAGGTAGACAATTGTGTAATTTATGAGTTCTTTAATGTGGTGAAATTCCTGGCTTCCTAGCCCATATTGGCAGAAGTTTTCATTAACGAGGAGTTGGTTGTCTGTCGGCAATCACAAAGAAAAGGCAAAGCCCATAAAAACCTTTTCTCACAGGACAAAGGGAACTTTGAAACACGTCTTCCTGAAAGATAGGAGCGTAATCTTGTTAGAATTCAGAAAAAAACATTTGTATCGCAACCTAGACACAAATGATCGAGGACATTTGTTACCCTGGTAAATAAAAAAACTGGAAAATAATGAACTCTTGAGCAGCACAGGTTTCCTTGTGTTTCACAAGCTCAATTCTAAGAGGTTGTGGCCATTACTATTCATCACCATTAGCAGTCTCCCCTTTGCAGTTGCGGCCGCCGTGAATAGAATCGGGTTGCACCAGTCCAACAATTCTCTATTCAGCGACATTGCATTTTCTGTAGGTAGACAATCAGTCAGCTCAGAGTTATTGTGTAATCAGGCAGAAAGTAGAGCCATGAGATTTGATTTGGAAGAGTAGTGTTGCTTTGTCGTCAGTCTTCACCATTCAGAACCAAATTAAGGGGCAACACTTATTTTCCCATCATGGAGAGAAATAACAATAGTTCTGAATACAGAGCACTTTTCCATCGCGCAGGATTTCTGGCTGCAGGCATTTCTTTGGACTATTGTTGCCTATAGTTGCTTTCTGCAGGCTTTAAATCAGGACAAGGATGTTTACTTTTGAATGCTTCAACTCTTTGCCACTCAAATGGAATATTTACAACGCTGACCTTTATTTACAATGTCAGCCTTGATGCAACAATCAGCTTCACTAATTTTTACAGTCTTAATCAAAGCATCCGATGCAGCTGGGGTGTTTAGATCTTTACAGTATTACAGGAAACAAAGACGTGACACACTAAGTGAGACTGTTTCATCATGCAAATATTTGTATATGTATTATATATAGACCATTGATGTTTACCATCACTAAATATTAATTTAGAAATAGTGAGCCCAAGATAATATTTTCAAACTGCTTGTTTTGGCCGACAATATAATAATGAACAATAAATATATAATAACGACATTTTATGGCCCTGTAAAGTTGGGATGGCTAGCGAGCAAGCTATTGCCTGTTTACACCAGGATGTATAAAGAAAACTGGATTCAGCGTCATTTATTACTATGAAATTCGCTCAACGGTGCGTGGAGCCAAAAACATTTGAGTTCCATGGATAAAATGACCTGGATCTTCACCACTGCTACTGCCCTACGGGGCCCATTCAGCAAGCACACTAGAGACGTTTATGCGATTGGAGTGGAGCGATTCTGATCAGTTCACAGGAGTACGATTTACAGACGTCTCTTTTTCAGTAAAAGTCTTTTGGACCCAATGGCATTAATTGACGGACCCAGAAGTTGTTTGGCCATTATGGCAAATTGGCCTGACACTCTTGCTGGGGACTCTGTTCACATATCCTGCAGACATGAAGCAACATTAGCATTCATTTGGAGTTGTGTTTCTGGCCATCTGGCGATTTAAAACTCACAGATTTGGTTTCCATCGACTCTTGAGGAAAATACCAGTTATATATATTTCTTTAGCTTGCTACAGTTTTCACTGTCTGCACTTGCAAGTTGCTAACTTTGTCTGACTGTCTTTGGTGGGCAAGTAGCGTACAGTGAGTATATCATTTATTAATTTGTGTTAAAAACCAAAACAATCAGCTCAAGGGCACCAAAACTTGCTATCCACCCATCCAGCTGTAAATGTTTTTAGAGCTGAATAGAAGTGCAGTTTCAGTTGATATTTCTTTTGGGTATTGCCTTCAAGGGAAATCCACCAGCTGTATTAATTGAACACTCAAAACACAAAAAAATAGAGAGCAAAATATCCATTTATCACAAGGTGTTTACTGTCAGTTTTGCTACAGTTGAATTGAAGAAATAAGCTGAATAGTGTGCACATGGGTTATTATATAGTAATAACTTATTAACCTTGTAGGTAAAGGGCATTTTCTCTGTAGTGGTTCATTAGTCAGCTCTATGCAGCAACATATGGGGCTTTTTAATAGGGGGTGGATTAGGTTATTGGCTTCTGTGTGTGTGTGTGTGTGTGTGTGTGTGTGTGTGTGTGTGTGTGTGTGTGTGTGTGTGTGTGTGTGTGTGTGTGTGTGTGTGTGTGTGTGTGTGTGTGTGTGTGTGTGTGTGTGTGTGTGTGTGTGTGTGTGTGTGTGTGTGTGTGTGTGTGTGTGTGTGTGTCATGCTTAGTTTAATGCAGCATTCTAAAGTGCATAGCATTGCATCAGAATTGACCACATGGGACCATCAAATTAGAATGATTTATAGTCCTGTATTAGCATTATACAGTGAGTGTTTTCTGGAGCCACAATAATAAGGCCAAGGCTCAGTCCAGATGACCGACAGAGCAATAGTTTAAGTGAAACAGACTTATGATTGCTTCCTCAACTGAATCCTTATATGGTAGAAAATATCTACTATACCATTGCAGTAATACTACTTGAACCTTTGCTCTTAAACACTAAGCTTTTACCCTTAAATAGCCTTAGCATGACGTCTGCAACCATGTTTGCTTTTGTCACATTCTGCTCATTCTTCACTCGAGCGTGTTAAAAATTGCAGGATTGTATTCATCCAATTTTACAACCACAGCGCTGTTATGTAGAGACGTGACTCATTTCAATTCCCAGTCACTGCAGCCAAATCAGAGGATTGCTCTTCTCTTTTGTCTCAGCAGCGTGGGTCCTATAGATGATCAGCGCTCGCATATGTTTACATATCACATTTGGATTAGGCTCTTGGCAGTGTTTTTTACTTGAGGATCCTCACCCTTTTGAAACACGAAGGGACCTAGGGAATTAGAGCACTGAGCGGTGGAACGAATGAACCACAGAAAAACAACAAATCATCTCTTACTGGATACATTTCATACTTGAGCGTGTTAGAACAATTCAATCCCAGTTACTGTGGGCTCCCATGATGTTATTGTCCCAAAAGCAAGTATTGATAGCTAGTCCAAAAATGTTGCACACAAATGTTGCTGAAGCGATCCTCAGGGAACATCTAGAAATGTTCTTTTCACTCTAATTTGTTAGTATTTGTCATCATTTAACATTTCTCTTTTCCTATTCAAGAATCGGTGTGGTATTGTGAGAATTAAAGCTAGGAAGGGGCTTAAAGGGGACATATCATGATCATTATATATCTTTTTTTATTATTTCTACTAGAACGTGTTTACATGCTTTATTGTTAAAAAAATCACATTATATTTTTCATACTGTCTGAAAATACCTGTCTTCAACATCTGTCTGAAATGTTTTAGCGCCTGTCTCTTTAAGACACCAAAACAAAAAGGCCCAGTCTGCTCTGATTGGTCAGCATTTCCGGGTCTTCTGCATCTGCACTCTCACGTCTCACAGTATTAATATAGCACCTTGACCTGCTTCATAATTTTAAAAAAGACATGGTATCTCACCTTTCATAAGATGGGACCTTTAATATTCTTGTTTAATCAATCTTATCTCTAATTATTATACAGTATACTAAAAGGTTATGTAGACGAAAGAAATCATCAAGAAATATACTGTAAATTAGATAAAAAAATATATATAATATATTTTAGTCATCAGTCATATAGGGATATGGACTGTCAGCCCATTTGCCTGTCCACGGGCCCTCCAGATACAGGTGAGGAGATTTGTCTGCCAGCGCTGTCTGTCACAGGTGTTATTGAACTAGGCATAGCTTAAGAGTGTAGGCAGAATATTATATATAGAATACACCCACATCAGCACGGCCACAGCCAGTGAACACACACTGCTGTGACATTACTGGCCAGTTTACCACCTCAGAGTCCAATGTGTTGATGTATAATAGAAATCTGCTTTGTGAGCAGCTTGGACGCCATGTGGCATAGTATAGATGATGACAGCGACACATCTGCAGTGGAGAAAAACACAAACATCGGAAGTTTTCCAGTTAGCAAAGTTTCAAGTCAGAAAAGCAGATGGAGAAAATGTACTAACAGGCTGCAGATTAATTATTTCCTGTTTTAATCATTTAGTTTCAAGTACTTGAAGACAGGCATGTTGTTAAGTGTTTGAGTCATCTTCCCTTTCAGAAAATGATTTTTTTTTCAGGCAACCATGAAGCAGAACCAAAATATTACACTGTAAATTTAACATTGTGTTTGTTTATTTGCAACACTTTGTTTCACGTGTTACACATACGGTATGGGTGACATGGCAGAGTTTCCACGTCTGAAAAGGGAACATGATGTTCCTTAAACATGCATTAGTTATAATGTCCAGCAGGGGGTGATTCCACTGGCTGCATAAAGAAACCAGATTGTATAGAAGTCAATAAGAAAATGAGCCTACTTCTCACTTGATTTATTAACTCATACTGCATGAAAATTTTGTCATGTTAATTGCCGTGAAACTCCCAGCCAACTGTAGGTTTCAGTCAGCTCCCAATTACTGCCAGGAATTGCCGTAAACTTGTAGTCTAAGGTAAGATCACTCTCATTAGTTGTATTATTATTAGTAGTATCGTTATTATTATTATTATAAAATGGGAGGGGCAAACAACCACATGTCCGAAAGCTGACCAATGAGAGAGGGATTTGCTGTCCAGTCACAGCTGTCTGTGGTTTCATCCAATTGTTGTTTGTGTCATTCAGGCAGGCCGGGCCAGGTTTCAAGCCTTCTTCAATACAGCATGATGATCATTTTGCAAGTTACGGCCCCATTTAAAGTAAAACGGATGATAAAGCAGGGTAGGTTTTAGCTTATTGCTACCTTACGATTGACAGGTCGCCGTGCTAGCAACGGAATAGAGGTTAATGCATATCCACGGCACTGTGTTGCACTGTGCATTAAAAAAAAAGTGTGTTTTCATTTCATCAAATAACAGTTTGGTTGCCTAAAAATGTCCAGCGTTTGGTTTATCTTTGACAACAGAGCGAACGTGAGTTAGCTTGTGACATCACGCCATATCCATCTGTTTGATGCAGTCTCCACTATATGTCCTATGACCACTACACTGGCATTCGTACTTCTCTTAACATACTGTATATCAGCAGTGTGCCCACCCTTATCACATCTTTGCATATTTGCTCAGTTGCATTTGAGGGTGTCAGAGGGCATCGTCATGCACTAGCACGCACACGCGCGCACAGACACACACACACACACACACACACACACACACACACACACACACACACACACACACACACACACACACACACACACACACACACACACACACACACACACGCACAGACACACTGCATGTCAGCTCTCTGCTCCACTTAGACTAGCTATCACTGACAGGAACTTAATGTGCCTCCAATCTGTATGTAAAGGCAGGCTAACTTGACACTCACACAAACACACACACACAAACACACATGCACACACTCAACATTCTGAGCATGTATGCCTGTCTCTTGGCTCATGCACACACACACACACACACACACACACACAGATGTACATGCATTATGGACATTTGATGCGGGCAATTCACGCCACATACAGTATAGGAGTGAAAGAGAGCAGCTGAGCAGCACAGTGTGTCAAATCAAGGGTTTTCAGATGTTATGCCCTGAGGAAGTCTGTCATATGCAGAGCGAAAACATCTGCAGTGGCGGAGTGTGTCAGATACTGTAGATTGACAAACACACACACACACGCAGGCCAGCAGGGTACTTGGAGGATACCACTCGCTCCCCAGCACTGCTGCACGTGTTTTTGTAATCCTATTAGCATTACAAAGTTGCTAATTCCTGCTATTTTTTACCTCTCTGACAGCAGAGACAGCCGAGTAAAAGCTGGTACGGCTAAAATCACGACAGGGAAAAGGAAAAACATGGAGCAGATGTTTGGAAATGGTTCACCGGTGATCTCAAAGGATGTGATTTGGATAAAGTGTAAGATAGTAAGATGAGTTTATTTGATGAGAAAACGTTTTGTCTTTCATTATTAAGATTTAGATCCAGCTCGCTGCAGAGTTTAAAGCCCATGCTGCCTGATCTCTCCGTCCACCCTCTCATCAGAATGAAGCATGTTTTCATGTTTTCAGTTTCTTCGTCTATTCTGCTCTGATTTAATCAGATGCAGCATTGTACGCCCTTGTGGGAATACTAGGATTGCCTAGCAATGTAATCACATTCCTGTTTGTTGAAAGTTGTGTGTGGGGTCACCTGTCTTTGTAGGTTTCATTAATCTTTTTGTGTTTTTCTCCAGGTGTTGTTGCTCCACTTGCATAGTTGAATGTAAGATTTTCCACTCATGGTTGATGTTTTTTAAAGGCCCAATATTGTAAAAAAATTATTCCATGTTTTTTTTTAATTAGAAAGCAGCTTAAGGGGCTATATTAATATTCTGAAAGCATCAAAACACTCAATCCACAGAGAAATGCACACAGTCTGTATTCAGAAAATGTGCATTTGAACAAGCTGTCACAGCTATACTATATATAGGTAGAAGGTGCCTCTACAGTGCTGTTACAGTCATACAGTCAGCTGCAATGATGGTGCTGAGAGAGCAGGAGCGGATGACAAGGAAACACTGACCAATCAGAGCAGACTGGGCTTTTTCTGGAGGGGCCTTAAAGAGACAGGCGCTTAGCAGAGCATTTCAGACAGATGGTACTGTAAATTCAGACCGACAGTATGAGGAAAAAAAAGTATTTTTTGAACATTAAAGCATGTTAACATGTTTTTGTAGAAACTCAAAATATGAAATGAAATGAATCTTACCCCATTAGATGTAATAGTTTCAATTAGTCTGTAAAGATCTCTTGAAATATTTCTACTATTTTTCCATCTAAATGATAAATGTTATCTGACAGCAGCAGGTCAGACTAAGCCATTGGGATGTAATTATCCAATAATCTTTAAATGTTTCTGTAGCGGCTTTAGTAACCGCCATCTTGCACAATCTCAAGCCCCAACAATCTCCAACCTAGTCATGCATCATACACACTGCTATTTTGGTCAAACAAATGCCTAAACAGACAGACACACACCCACAGTGGATCGATTGCTGCGGAACATGCAGGGATTACAGTGTCAGTTTAAGGACAGATGTATTAGCCCAGAGAGGATCCCGCTTCCTGGCAGGTAGCTAATGTTTCACCTTTAACCCTGTTTACAGGTGTTGGCAGGCCACCACTGTCCTAGGCTTATTAATGGGTTCCCTGCATGTCCTGCAATGCCTGGCCTGTCACCAGCAAAGAACAATGGGAGGGGAAGATAACAAAGGAGTGGGTGCGCATGTGTGCGTGCATGTGTCCATTTGTTTATTTACGCCCGAATCGCTGCTGTGACTGCATCTCACCTGGCCCCTGTGCAAACATATACACACCAAGAACTCACACAGAGAAGACACTTTTCAACCCCGTCCCACACCGCAGCCGTGTTGACTGTGTTAGTATTCGTGGGCAGGAGTGGCTGGTGATCTCTCAGGGAAGTGACAGTCAGAATGGGCCGTCTGGAACACTCTGTCATTCAGCCCGAGTCAGGGCCTGTCCAATTGATCCAGCCCAGCTGTCAAATCCAATGAGAGACGCTAGACTAAGGAGCAGCAGGGATGGCTTGTGCTGCCAGGGGTTATGGATGATGTATAATATAAGGATGGCGTTTGTGTTATAAGCTACCTGGCAGGAGACAATCAGTTTGCTGTGGCTCTGTGGAATAGCTTCACAGAGGAGGACTATGACAATGACGCCCTGATTAATGTTTATTAATGGCGTTTATTTTTAAAAGCTGTGCAGTGCGGAGGCGCATATGGGTGAAGTCGCAACACAATGAAAAATCACCTTTTCATCCAATAATCTTACCAAACATAAGAAATACCTCCACCCTCGACATCTGGTATCTGGCAGCTTGTGTGCTGATTTCTAAAATGTATTCTCTGTGATGCACAAAGTGTTTAGAAATAGTTTTGCATAACTGTTTTACTAAGAAATGGGAAGTTATTGAAGCATAGAGCCTTTGGTATGGCATTTCCCTGAGACCTTTACTGCTCGTTGTTAGACAAAAAAGTCCTAAGTCTTCAGGATACATTAATGTTTGTACCAAATTTTTAGCAATCCATCAAGTGGCTGTGCAGATATTTTAACAGATAATTGAAAATTGAAATCAGGCAATAGAGCAGCATTCAAGGGATTAACAAAGATCAGTGAAGCTATCTGAATCTGTTCTCCGGAGATTGCACAAATTTCCATCAAAATCCGAGATATTCAGTCTGGACTGAAGTGAGGCCTGCGTAGCAAACACACCACAAAGGTATCAGGATGTGTTATATATATCTGTAACGTGAGGGTTCGATATGTGGTGGTTGGATCACTCTTTAGGAGAAGAAACAGCAGGATGGAGACGGATAACTTTCTTAAGCAACACTTTACTCTTTTTCCCCGTCCACACGTCAACAACAACAACACTTCCTACTTCCTGGATCATATGTCACTGAACTAACCAATCAGAGGCCAGAAAGGCTTTACCTTAAGTAACTGTGAGGAGAACCACAGAGGCAGATTCAGGAGATTAACATAACCGTCTTTTAGGTTAGGTAGTGTCAAGGTAAATGTCAAGGTAAATGTTTAAACCTGTAAATATAAAAATAATAATTGTAAACATAAATGTGTAAATTGTTACTGTGTAAACATACTGTTAAAGCTTACATATACATCATTAGCAATTGGTACAGAAGAAATGTACAGTGTATGCTGATAGCAACAATAAAAGAATTATCAGACATTTTCTTTTTGACCTGTGTGTAGCAGCTACCTAAGTTTATGTATTTTAAAGGGTAGGCGTTATAAGCTTTAGCTTCTGCCTATTCCCTTTTTTCAGACCTTATGATTTTTTTTTTGTGTTTGTCATGAAATGTCTTTGTCGGAAATGTGTGAAAATAAACTGAACTGAACTGAGCTGAACTGAACAGTTAACATCAGCTGTTGGGGCTTTAATGGATACACAGAAGCTACATAAACATCATTAACAGATTATCCACGAAAGTAGCGCAGCACAGATGCAACACAGCATTGACTGATGGGATGAAAAGAGCATCTTCCACAAACTACTTTAAGGGCTCTGAGCAAGTTGGTGCCAGATCTCTGACAGCAGTCACTTTCATTCACCTTGCCCAGGTGGGGTTTTCGTTGATTGCGTGATATGGATTTGCGAAGCTGCTTCATTCACCGGCCATGGGTTATTGATGACGCTCCCCTATATATTCAGCATTCATTACACCTGTATAGAGAGACCGCTCTGTCGACACAGTGTTTGGACAGCCTTTTAGTTGGCTCTATATGGGTTAGTGGAGCCGCTTTCCCAGCAGCCATTGTCTGATGATGTATGGGCTGCTGTTTGGGTTTAGTGCACCTTTCACGCTGTGCTTTATTCAGCGCTGTGATGTGGCGGTGTGGACTTGGACCAGATATTCACTGCGGACGTCTGATGTTACAATGGCAGTGCAGAGAAGTGCACACAGAACCATTTTTGGGGGCCAGGTGGTGGATAGTAATAGGCTTCCATGAAGCACACAAATGAGGGAAAAAAATATCTTCAAAATATTGTTCTGTACTTTCATACTCCAGTCCTTGATGTTCTAACCTTTAAGAGCCAGCAAACCTGATTCCAGTATCATGCCATCTATGACAGTTTGTTTTTGTTTAATTTGTTAATTTTACTGGTATACAGTGTGTTTAAGGCCCAATACATACCATTATAATTCACCATGGCCACTTGGGTCGTGTAGTGCTAGGTGATCATTAATGCAGAGCTTAACTCGGACTTTACAGCATTTTATTCAGCTCATACTCTACTTATACTTGGCATGCTGCGGAGAAGCAGTTCAGTTCCCTCACATTGATCGACATTTAACATATTATGTAAAACCAGGCGCACTTATTGGCTTGTACTGTCAGTGTGAAGAAGACACAATATTGACTCAACATAAGTATTTCAGAACATTTTTCAGTAGTAACATCGTTAATCTTCTGGATTTCTTTAATTTATAGGCAAATCGTTGAGAGTTGGCAGCAAAAAAGGTTTTTTTAATAAACCACAAGAGCATGACACACAAACTGAAAAGTTACGTTACTACAAAGTATTTTGAATAATCGTTGTCCTTTGTATCTCTGATGTATAATACAAATGAAAATTACATTTATTAATCATTTATAAACACTGTAAAAGGTGATATGCTATTTTCATGGGCCATATCAGATGTCTAACCAGCCATACATATGCTGGTTTTGATGCACATTCAGTACTCTTTGTAGATATTGAATTATAAATTTCATCCACCATGTGCGTGCATTACAATCTCAGCCAATTTAATAGAATGCCCTTCACGCTCCCTCTGATTGGACATTTGTCCCATGCTCGATTCCATTTGATTAAGCCAAACACAAATGGCTCCTGGCCACAGGGAGTGAAGGGAGAGAAAGTTGGCCGCGGAGATTTTATTCTGGGAGACCTCTTGACTCAAATCAGTTTTAGCAATCCGCATGATTAACCAGGACGACTGAGCAGAAGGTCATTTATGATCAATTGTTATTCATTTATTTTCAGGATTATCTGTTCATCTCAGACACAGATGCAGTGTAAATAGTGATTTTATTCATTCCAGTTCAATATTTTAACATTTTGGGGTGCAAAATAAACTATATTTCCACATCCCAACTGAGGGATTTTATTCAGTCACATTCTAAGCGTTGCCTCCCCATATTGCCAACCTCTTGGCTCCTGAGCCGCACCAAGCAGAGCGAGTCATCAAACAAGATGCCAAACCATCGCTATCTGATAGCAGGGACACTGACCTTCTCTTCCTCATATCTGATGGTGTTTTTTATCTGCCAGACAAATGTCAGAAATACCATTCCCCAAGCACAATCACTTTGGCACCACAGCCAACTTTTCCTCCCTCCCTGCCTACCCCTCCCTTCCCCCCGGACTGTGAACGGCGGGGCTTCAAGCGAGACATCTGCAATACCGCAGCTATCAGTCAAATGTTGATATAGGAGAAAACCTGCAGCTCGCCTGAATCCGTAGGGTGAGAGTATAATAGGAAAAGTGGCAGGGATGTGTCACAGAAACTTCATTAGAGTTTCATAAAACAGAAAGAGCTCATTTAAATTGAAGCATTTGACAAGTTATTATCACTATTGAACCGGCGTTTGTGAGAGACTCATTTATTTTTCAGAAGCGAAATGTATTCATTTGTCAGGTCATGTACTGTGTAACTCCACAAGTGAAACATTCTGCAGTGAATAATGGACTTACCTGACAATGTTGTGTTTGTGCCGGCCCAAAAACAGAAAATCAACAGTAAAACGACACAAACCTCTGTTCCATGGGACGACTGCAACTGGTTTACATTTTTTCACCCACAGTATATGGCCCATACCCTCAGTGCAACAGCCCGTTCGAGCGGCAGCAACTCGGTTTGTATTTGATATGCATAGCAGTGTGGCTGCTCATACATTACACCCAGAAGGCCCGGGGAACAATGAATAAGGTCATGGCGGAGTTAGAAGAGAATACAATGGAGACAAATTGTTTATGCTTGTTATGAAATCAGGTTGCTAGCATAACGATGAGTGGAGGATGTCGTGGAATGGAAAATGAGTTCCCTGAAGGCATCAACTAGGAAATGACTGACTAATGCATTTGCACACAAAACGTGCTACTGTCAGTTAGAGACACACAACTCGAGGGAAGGCTTGGAGGAATTCTCAGACTTTCTTTTTTTTGGTTAATGTAAGATTTTGGCAGGAGATGATTGCTTTTGGAGAAGTGAATGTCCTGCATCATGTGTATCTACAACAGTAGTCTTAAAAGTGGGGTTTTGAATGGGCTTCACTTGAATTAATTCCAATTAGAATACAGATTAATAACAATCATCTATTTGTTTGCCTTCAATGTCTCTACATTAGCGCTAGACCTAATATATCCCTCCCATTTATTATCATCAAATTTAGGTCACAAAACTAAGCATTTATTTTTCTGAAATAATAAGCCTGCAGATCTTCAAAAAAACAGACTGTCCTCTTCTCCTGTCTGGTTGAAAAAATATTGTTTCCTGCAATACAGTACTATTTTAAAATCTGCTGCCCAGGTTGTGACTCGGTTCGATCGATTCGGTTATTTCTTCCCTGTTTTTGTTTTCCTTCTCATTAAAAGCAAGTTAAGGTTTAGGCTTTTAGAAGATTTCTCATACAGCCAGTAACTTTAGAGACCTTGTACAGCCAATCCATATTGATGTATCCATTTATCAAATCACACCAAGCTTTATATCTCCGCATTTATTTATCCCTGAAGCTTCGGTTTTGTGTTGCTTACTTCTGTGGCTTTCAAACAATCCTTCTCATCTATTTCTATCGCTTTTAGAAGCTTTCTTATCCAGACCTGGAACCACAGGAACCTTGTACTGTAGATTTCATAATCATAAACGAAAAACATTTTATGCTACATGCATGTACAGCTTGTTAAAAGGTTTACTCCAATGCGTTCTTCCATGCCTTCATATCCCTTTCAGAATCCATCCTGAACAGCAGTGTCTTTTTGGAGACTTTGTACAATAAATCCACGATGATAAATCCAAAACAGAATGTGTATATATAAGTAGAATGGCGTAAATGTAATGAACAATGTGTCTATTCTCCTTCACTCATTTGGACAGTATTGTATGGTGTACATTCAGGGTTCATTGCATGGTTTATTCCATTTTTACACATTTTTAAATAGCACCTTGGAATGAAATTAAACATGGAAATGGAAAGGAAGTGATGTCAGAAGACAGGCCACACTCTCTAATAGATAACCTTAACCTGATACAAGGAGGAGGGTGTGTGTGTGTGTGTGTGTGTGTGTGTGTGTGTGTGTGTGTGTGTGTGTGTGTGTGTGTGTGTGTGTGTGTGTGTGTGTGTGTGTGTGTGTGTGTGTGTGTGTGTGTGTGTGTGTGTGTGTGTGTGTGTGTGTGTGTGTGTGTGTGTGTGTGTGTGTGTGTGTGTGTGTGTGTGTGTGTATTGCATCTCGTATCTGCCTGGCCGCCTCCTGGAAGTCATGGAGGCATGGCACAACAAGCATTTTTGGATAAAAGCTCATGGACGTTTCTCTGAAATAAATAAAACATTTTTAATATGTATGTTGGTCACAGTGTTTTTCTCTTTCTTCACTGATTCCCAAGACTTGGAAGAACAATTTTCAATAGCCCCAAACCCTTTTTGTCTGTCTAATTTCAATGCATTTCTGTTAGATGCAAGTCTTTTCTTTCGTCTCTATAGTCATGTAACAATTTAGACCTTGATGTGACATCACTGCAGTGTACATATTATGATAACCCAGGTTGGCCTGAAAAAATAAATCATGCATATGACTTGATTTTCCATTACACTGAACATTTCAGAAAAAAAACAGATGCCTAGCTCTGTGACTTGTATGTAATGGCAAACACAAGCACAAACCTGGGATATATTTGTATATGAGTGTCAACAAAATGAGGGAATAAAGTGTTACCACATTGAGGTCTGTAGGGTCTGATAGATGTCCACTTATGACATAACAACGCTTTTGAAGCTTTTGGTTTGCAAAGTGTTCTGCTTATTATTTCAGTTCTGTACCTCTTATAACTGGATAGACTTTTTTTTTGACAAAAATGGTTTTATTGTATTGTAATTTTCTTGAGCTTCAAGTTAATCTTCCCAAGTAATCACACCTCGGAAGCCAAAAATACACACTAGATTAAAGTATGACATTTCAGTGGTTTTCGTTATCGCGCCCGCACTGTAAATAACGTCATATTAAAGTTCTGTGGAAACTTTTAAATTCTTTCTTTGTAGTTGTGAGGATTAAAATTCACACAAAGGGGCGGCCAGTGGAACAGTGGTTAGAGCAGCCGCCCCATGTAAAGAGGCTGAAGGTCCTCGAGGCAGCGGCCGGGGGTTCGACACAGACCTGCTGCCCTTTGCTGCATGCCCCCCCCCCCCCCCCCCCTCTCACCCCATTTACAAGCAGACTTACTTCTCGTCTATTCGTCTATTCTATTATTCCGAGTTTGTACGTGCCTGCTTGCATGCGTGTCTTTTTCTTGGCATGGCAAATTTTCCGCAGTTGTATTTGTTCCTGCCTGAAAAATTGTGTTTTACAAGACAAGGGAGAAAAGGGCGGGTGAAGCAGGGGACAGAGACAAACCACAAGCAGAGAGAGAGAGAGAGAAAGAGAGAGAGAGAGGTGGATGGATGGATTATAATTGAGGCAGGAGTCGGTTGTTCCAGGATGGCAGACACACTTTGCCACACTCTTAGACAGAGGCTAAGTAGGAGCAAGTTGGCCCACTGTCCGATTTGGGGAGCTGGGGTGCTTAATCATCCCGGGTTTTGGTGCTAGAGTTGACAGGTGAGTTATGAGCGGGGCGCTACAGGTAGGAGCCCCAGTCTTCCCACCGCTCGCTATGACCTTCGCTCCGGCCATAAATAATGCAGGGGCCATAAAATACTGATTTAGGATAACTGGGGCGGCCCTATCTCGGTCTGGGTTAATCTTGGCTTGGTGTGGACGGGAAGGTAGTACAAGACTACCTTTGGCTGATGTAATGCACATACATTTGTGACACATTTCTGAACGTTTATTGACGAAACCATTTTCCAACGAGAAAATAATGAGCAGATTAATCAACAATAGTTAGCCCTGGTTTATATGACTGCAGTACGGACCACTATTCGATGTGGAGCAGACTTTTCCCTCCCTGCCTGTCAAGCCATTGTTGCCATCCGTCTTTAAAGTGACAGTGTGTGTGCTCTCTTAGAAAAGATCTGGGCTGGGGTTTTTTTTTGCTTTGTTTTTTACATCTGTCCGTCCTGAGGTAGGCTCGGTTGACAACAAGATGGACCTGTGATGTCCCACATACATATACTGTATTTTGGGCCACTGATTCCCTGAACACACCAACCGGCACAAAGGGAGGAAAACAATGAAGCTCCAGCACGGCAACAATCACTCCACCCTCTACAGAAACAGGACACACTGTTGAAGACAGTAAAACTGAAACATAAGAAATTCAGATGCTTCCTGCACAGCATTGAGAGTCACTGAATGGTTTGAGTATACAAATGATGTAAATGTTGTCATATATGGCCTTAGTCACCAGATTTGAGCATAACTGCATACTACTACAAAACATCCAACCATCATTGAAATTGATAAAAGAATTCAGGGCTCCTTTCAAACTCAGTGACTCAGTTTAGCTTAAATGTTTAAAATTGACCCCCAGTGCTTGACGACAACGACGTACACTGCGCACACACACACTAGCTTTGTGCTGCTAAGGGACACAGCACAGATTTGACAGATGTTGGCATTATCTCTACTGAGCCTGATGCTGTCGTTACAGTTATATCTTTGTGATATTTTTAAAAAGCTGCAGTGATGCTTGGTTGGACAGACAAAAACATTTAAGCCAATGAGCCGGTTGAGATGCTGCCATATTGGCAATCTTCTCAAAGTTGGCGGATATACAGGTTTCTTTTTTTAGTCATGTTCAAGTAATTGCCTACCTCCTGTTGACATTACGTTTAAAAGTTATTGTAAGTAGTTCCCCAGCGTTGGTTATAATGTTTCTATGTTATTTTTATTGCAAAATTATTTGTTTTGCATGACATCTGCATTAAGATAAATCCATGATCCGTATTTAAATGCTAATAACACCCTGAGTCAAGACCTTAATGTACAGCATAGGTCAACTATTTGCTGCTAATTTTGCTGCCCTCTAAGGACATTTTGCCAAAGTAACCTTTCATCAACCTTTGGTTATCTTAACTTGTGATGAGGCAATTCTCAGAGAACGTTATTGTTAGTTGAATGTAAGCCCTAATGAGGCAATTATTTTATCATCCAATTTCTATTAGAGAGGAGTTATTTTAATTAAGAGATTCATTACGTTAGTTCATTAATTTCCCCACAGGTGCCGTGGAATCTCTGGAGAACTTCAAATCAATCCTGCTGCCTATTATTTAATATCGAAGTGAAAAAGTAGCTGAGTTAAAGGGCAGGTTCCATCTGGTTTCATCTTCAAATGCATTTTCAATTATCAGAATGAAATAAAACAAATATGGTGGATGTTTGTTGTTAGGAGGGATGTTATTTTTGATGGCCTCATACTTAAATCTATAAATGAACCCATGAATTTACACACTGCTTAATCCCACGAGTATCTTACAGTAAGGAGTGCATGCAGTGCTTGGCCACACTATGCCAATCATAATCATTTCATTAGGCAGCTTAACTCCTAACATACCATTGCACATAATTTCACTCTATTTACTGCATATTGCAGTCCTCTGCCTGCCCTCCAGCTGTATACAGTAGCTGTCAGCCTGACACTTCTCTTCGGTTGATGTATGCAAGATGCTAGCTATCATTGCTGCAACATTGCATAGCCCCTTCAGTTTGACACATTTGACAGACACTGTCGCCCATTAATGCTATGGTATCACCTGGGTTGTTATCACTGCATCTGGAGATTGTTCCACGAGCGTTGAACGCACAGTGAGTAATACACCGTTAACTCTTTGGAGCGTAACAGTGGGATGATTTCCCTGCTTAGTTCTTCAGATGGGCTTCATGAATATTCTAAACGCTGACTGAATTGTCAAGCGATCACCTGGCTCTTCAGGCTCAAAAGGCACGGTGATGGATGTGAACCGCTGGAAAGACATCGTAGGACAAAGTGTTGGCCCACATCATCGATCACTCATGCACAGCAGATGACACAATTCTCTCCCCCTCTCTTCCAGCATGGTGAGTTTATCAGTGCTGGCCAGAATATTTAACAGGGAAAGGAGAGCACCCGTGGGATCTCATTTGCACAGGTGTCCATCTGCTAGAAGTTGTCTGGGATAATCTCCACATCATGTCACATTTGCATCCGGCGCTTCATGAAAACCGGCACACTCACTGTTAAGCGGAGCACGCTGCACTGGCCAGTCCGAAGGGCGGGGGATTGTTTGCCGACACTGTAGCTAAAACCAGTGTGTGTTGTACTAATCCATGAGGCAGCTAATGCTGCACAATTATGTAAGGATTTAACATGTTTGTAATTGTTTGTTGGTTCAGCTCAATTTGTGTAACCAGCTTTAGTTGGAAAATTAGCAATGAGATTTTCCTAAACACTGCCAATTTGTTTGGTCTTTTAACCAGGAGGGATTTGCTGTCGTCAGGCTGGAGTACTTGTCAATTGTGACAGTCTTATTAGCCACTTTGAACAAAGAAAAGGTACTCTTATTGAATTCATTGATCATCGGGGACCTTTCCTTCTTTTCCCCCTCCTTCAAAAAACACAACTTTCACAGTGAATCAATCCGTCCATCGATTGCCATGTTCTGTTAAGAATTACTCAAGCAGCAATCTCAAAATCTCTGTCACATTAATGACCCAAACAGGCTAGCTTTAAAATGCTCAGCTGTTGTATCTTTACCTCTCACATGGCTGTGAAGCATCATTCTCCTGGGCAGGCGTAGGTTCCTTACAAGCTTCTGCATATATATGTAAAAAGCTCAACCCAGATGGTGAAGTATTTAAAGACAAGTGTTCCCAGAGAGGTGAAACACAAATCTTTGAAGACATACCGCAACATGAAGCAGTGAAATGAAATGTTTATTCCACCGTGGATGAATACTCGCCAGTATCTGCGAGCCCAGGCGAGCATGTAGTCTTCAAACATTACAAGTAATCTTGCATTTTACGCCCCACTCTCCCCTGCGTTATAAATTCTCTTCTTTATGTATATGACCGGAGCAGTTACAGTACATCAATTGTAGCAAGTAATTTTCTGCTAGCTCGCACTGTATCTGCTTAACACGTGAAAACAAAAGGCTCAATCAATCTTCAAGCTCTGTTGACATTCAGAGCTGTCGCTCCATATTACCGCCGGTGTCCCTGGACCCTGCACCTTACACACCCACCCACACAGACACACACACACACAGACACAGACACACATACACACACACACACACACACACACACACACATGCACTATATATAGACACCCACTCTCTTACAGATAATAGCTTAGAGAGGTGCATTACTGGTGTTCATATCATATTGAGGGGATCAATTTTGGAGATGATAATTAAACATTCAGCACTAAAGGAAAGTTTTTGCTTGAAAGAAAAAGACAAATTGTGAAAATGATTAATTGCTTTCCACAGGCTGGTTTCTTTTCCCTCTCTCTTTCTGCTCACATGGAATCTAATGAATGAGCCTTGTGGAGTGAAGACCGAGTTTATGTGAAGCCGGACACGGCGCGCAGCAGCCTTTGTTTGCTGCATCCGGCAAAGACTTCAGTATGATACAAACTCGAAATTCATTAACTTACTTTATTTTTTGCAGGAACTCCACATACTGCATGAAGGTGTCCATGTCTCTCACGGTGGCGGAGAACGACACGGACCTCTGCTACAACTCCAAAATGAGGTTCTTCGAGAAGGCAGAACTGAGCAAAAGCAAATACATCACCTGCCAAGGCATCGAGGATTATCTACAGCCGGGAGTGGAGCCTGACATTGTGTGGTACAAGGTATGACGTACCTTTTTTTTATTATGCGCTGTATGCACATGTTTTGTCAAAAGGTTTTTTTTCAACCTCATCATCATGCACATTAATAGAAATGAAACCTTTCTTTTCAAATTTAAAAGCTACTTCATTGGAAGTTCTTTTATTCATCTGAGAGTAACCTTCTTCAGGTTGGCTATATTCAGGTCTAATTAGCTTCAAATACCAAGTCTGACTCAAAGCGTCAGCAAAGTGAATATATAACTGACAAAAATAAATCTATGCACTGTGGTCATGCACATCTCTCATTTCCTCTGTATTGACCTTCTCTTCCTCCTCGTGGACAGTTGGGATGCCCACAGTGTAACGGACCCGGCCAGACCTCCAGAAAAGCCAGTCCTCTTTGATAGAGCTGTTAGGGCGAAGCTTTGGGGGCCAATTTATCAAACGTTAGAGTTCGCTGGATTAAGTGTCCACAGTTCTTCTTCAGTTTCCCTCTGAATCAAATTAAAATGGCTGATAATGACTGTGGGCTCCACACCCTCCAGCTATTGGCTCTCACTTTGTCAGTGGGGGCTGATTGAATTCTGGGAGGCCTGTCTGTGACCACAGTTCGAAACAAACCAAACCCACAGTGCCCCAGTTTCCTTTTGCCTCAGGTGCTCTGCTGCCCAAAAGCAAAGTAGACTCTGTTGTGACAGAACACTGTAATTGACCACCGTGATCACCATGATGAAGGGAGTGAAGAAAGGTTATTTTTGGAAGTTATGCAACAGCTTTTGATGCTAACCTAACTTCCTGTTTACACAGTTGATTGCTTTTGATTGGGTTAAGTCTTTACTAAGACATTTCGAGACATTTTAAGTAGCGCAGTGCACCTGAAGTTAGGAAAACATACTCATATACTTAGCAATGGTTTTACAAGTAGCTGGTTCAGCAGGGGTTGTCTCTGACCCTAAATTTGTGAAAGTCTAGTGAGATGGGTGAGGTTATTATATCGAGCAGCGAGTCTTGTAACAGTTTTTCACAAATCTAGACGCATAGTAAAAAGGACTTTTTATTCAATATATTTAAAGCTCAAAGAATGTAAAGTCTCATGTCAAGTAAGCAAGAGCATGTTTGCGGCCGATTTCAAACATCAGTTCCACTTGAAACTCCGAAACATTCTGTATCCCCATGGTCTTTTCCTGTGTTTTTTATGATAAAGGAATGCAAGCCAAAGCAGTGGAGACAAACCATAGAAAGGAGGAGGGACACTCTCTCTATCAAGGAAGTACGGGAAGATGACATTGGGAATTACACCTGCGAATTACAGTTTGGGAACTTTGTGGTTCGGAGGACGACAGAGCTTTCCGTCACAGGTAAAGAAACATTGTCTTTCCATGCTGCAAATCCTTTGATTGCAGAGTCATCCCTGCTTACTTTGGTTGACGTGTTTAAACAGTGGCATTTCCTGTAAAAAAGCACCGCATAAATGCAAAATATATTGATATTGAAAGCATTTCCAGACAAAAACATTCATCATTGTTGCTTGTGCCTAGTGTTTGATGGTAGTTTTCTTTAATCTGTGATCTAAAAAAACACTTCAGGTTGTTAAAAAGAAGCTTTTTAAAGCTGATCCTGGCGCCTTTCGCCGAAGTTTCTGAGTCAATAGCGCCACTGTCTCTCTGTGACGTCTAGACTGCTTTAATTGCTAAGCAGTGGAATTCAGAGAGCCACCTCAGCACTTTTTTCTTAAGGCTGTTGAAATATTTAAGCCTGAACCCAAAGTGGGTGACAGATTGCTTGCCACTGACACTGCCGCAGACAAGGTTGACACAGCAGACACTGTGGATAGGCAGAACCCAAACTGTACTGCTTAATTACAGGCACCTCTTTGTTTCTATTAGTTTATCTCGTTTGGAATTTGTTCAGGGTGATGTCTGAACACTACCTTAAGTTTGTGATCAATAAACAGCAGCTAGTTTCCTCTACCAAGCATTGAATATAACGAATCATTAGAGAAATAATAATAATAGCACCAGGGCCAGTCTTTATCACTTACTAGTTTTAAAGTGGTCACAATTTCTTCCGACAACAGCTCCTCTCCCTCCCTGTGACTCATTTGTCCGAGCTCACTTGTTCTCTGTTGTGGCTTACGCCTGCATGGTGTGAAAATGCGCAGTGACGCAAACTGAAACAAAATCAGAGAGAAGTGAAGAGGCTTTTGATGGGTAGGGGGGCTGTGGTGGGTGTGAGAGTCAGACAGAAGCATTCGTGTTAACTGCTACTTGATTACGCTTTATACTTCCCTTTAAAGAGCCAAAGACAGACTCCTATAAGGGGCGAGCTAAGTCATAAATCATTTCCTTACCGGCCTAACAATGTCATCTTGAGGGAATAGTCTTAATCTCTCTGTCTACTTTGGGGACATTCGCCGTCTCCAAACAAGTGGCGGAAGATGATTGATGATTGGCCAATGACATTTATGATTTTTTTTTTTTTGTTTAGAAAGAAATATACTCTTCCACCGTTGTTTGTTGGGGTTTACTCCCACAACCTGCATGCAGGTGTGAATGTGTCTCTTTTTAGATAGGCTGGCAACTTGTCCAGCCCTTACATCTCTTATAAACTATAGAAAGTCTGTAACCTCTCTAATTTTCAATTTCCAAGGGCCGTTATCAACTCTGCAGACCAAAATGCCTCTGGACCCAATTGGATGTACATACAACCAATTACAGTTGGGGCAGTGCTTGGTCTGTTTTCAAGTTCTTAACTATGGTACTGTAGTTTATTGGTATATTTGGATCTGCCTTTTAGGATACAGAAACCAAAATTGACTTTTACTGTAATTTACAAGACTTAATGTTGCCTCGAGGTAACAAAGCAGCAAGTGTAAAACACAGTGTTATACAAAGTTCTCATTGTTCCTTCCACACATGGAGGTCTTTTTATCTTTGGAGAGCAATACCAGCGACACTGCTTTTGGCTTGGTTGCTTTCCTCTGAGTTTTGGATTAATTTGTTTATTTTCTGCCTTCGATTGAAGAAGTTTCAAGTTCCAGTACTAGGTGTTTTCTTTTGTGCAGCCGCGGCAGCTGTACTGATCATGCTAACTACCCGGTTCTTTTGATCTGTCAATTATTCTGTCTGCTGTTGCTGCTTCACTACACATAAAACACATCTCATCCTATCAAAAAAAGAAAGAAAGAAGGGATTTTGTTCTTGGAAAGAAACTTCTGTGTGTGGTGTTTACACAAGCATGTTGAAGCTTTCATGAACTGGGTTGAACCATTCTTCATTTCTAAACACCTTGAACTCGTCACCAACAATTAATGACACACGACCCAGTCAGTGTGCTTGTTTCCAGTTTCCCACCAAAAGCTCCTACTGTTTTTGATCCACTGATTTAATAAGTGCCCTCTTCTTGTTGTAATAGACCTTACTTGTGTCTGCCAAACACTCAAGTTTGTCTAATTTTCACAATTAATTACGATAACAAGCATTTCAGGGTTCAATTGTTTAAGAAATTGTCAGCCATTTATCACTATTATAAACCCAGCTCGGCCAGTGAGAAGAAGTGTGAAATTGAAAAAGAGTAACAACACGGAATCACAATAGAGCTAAAAAAAATGTATTAAAAAATGCTCTATCAATAAAGACATTCCCCCTTGTCTAGGAACATATCAACCTTTAACCAGAGGCCTCCCATAACCTCAAATTTTACTTGTGAGGCTTTTGTACAAGCTTTTACCATTGTGTTTGCTATAAGCATTCTTGTTGTGATGTGACAGCACATCTGATTGACTAATCACGATCTGCACACTTTCATTTAGCAAAACCTCCTGAGCAGCACAGATGTTCAGCTCCCAAAGGAGCGAGGACAAAAGCGCCTGGTGGCTTCACATGATGTAACTTTTTTATTAAAATTTTGCAGGGGAAAAATATCTCAAGTATTCTACCTTCAAATCTGACCTTTCCATCTGTTTCTTTTCTTTTTTTTTTACCTGGAATAAGTTTACATGAACCTTTTTATGTAGTTGTATCATCAACCTCCCATTGATGATTCTAATTCACCATCAAACCCCCTGTCAATCCCCTCTTTATCAACAGCTACAGTCCCTCTCACAGCAGTGCAATGGTAGAAAAGGTTAGATTCCAAGTGATTATAATGAGCACCACTAAAATCATGATGAGCTCCCCTCGCTGGGAAATTGGAAGCAGCATTCATTTTTAAATAAAATTTGCGGTTGCGCGGCTTCTTTGAAAGGTGCACAGTTTGATGCCTTAGATTAAACACAGCAGAATAAAGGAGTGGTGATGAAATAGATTTACAGGGGAGTAGCAAGGTTGGTGTGTACAATAGGCTGTCAGCGTAGCTAATAAGCTGGGACTGACGCTGTTAACCTGCTTTTCTTATTTTGAACCAGCACGCAATGACGTGCACTGTACTCGACTGAGGAAGGGAAGCATACTTTGCAGTGGGAGCATGTAAATAACCAAAAGGTCCTAAAGGCTGGAAACGATCATGAAAACGTCTCTCCATATGAAATCTCTCTGCCTTTCTCCTTAAACTGACTGATGCATTCACCTGATATTTACCATAACCTTAAAGTCTGAGTGTTTTGAATAGACACATCTAATACTAAAGTGCTCTGTGGCTTAAAGCAATCCTCGTCCCAACACTCATTTCAGCAGTCTTTCAGTCTAGCACATTCAAAAGCAATTTCTCTCGAGTGAACAATGGCTACTTGCTAGATAGCGCCATTCGATATCAGTGTCTTGCATACTATTGAATATTGTTGCACAGCGACTTGACTCTCTGGAAATGAAAGGGGCTATTTCGTTTCCTCAGCTCAACCACTGCTCTTGAATGATAGGAACGTTTCCCTTGATATGTTTTCTGCTGAGCCAATGTAAGCCAGAGGCCGTTTTTTCGGCGAATGCAGACAAGAACAGAAGTGCAAACTTCAAGTTTAGAACGTGAATTTGCTTAGAGAACGAGAGTTTTTATGGATATAACACTTAAAGGACAAGCGGAGAAACACGTTGTTTGCAAAAATCTAATAAATCGGGGTCCGTTCTCTCAACTTGATCCGACCGTACTCACCTACGGGACTCGCCATCTTGTCAGACTTGACTCCGCCTCATTTCCTCTTACCAAAGAAGGGCATGTATGTGACGTTGGGGGGAGGGAGATACGTCCATCTGGCTGACAATTTCCGAGGAGAAGTGAGGGTCAGCAGCTAGCTGTCACTCAAGCGGCCGCGACCCAATTATTCATAAACTCTAAAGCCCAATAAAATAAAAACTACCCTGGTACAAAAAAATTCATCCCCCCTTAGTGTTGTCATGGAGACAGTTTTTTTGTACCAGGCTATAAATAGGTTTAATTATGCTGTGGAAATGGTCTATTTAACAATGGGGTCAATGAGAAATTGGTCTATTATGCAAACTACCCTAGTGGACACTCTGCGAACTGCAGTTTTTGGCACTTCCGTATTGGATCAACCAGGAGGTCGCTCTGGTCGGGGTTTGCATTTATCCCACAGGGTCCAGTAGAGGTGGAGTGTCCATGCAGGTGTGGGTCTCTGAGTTCAAGAAAATAGTTATATCCAGGTGGCCGGCAGGTGGATGATGCATACATGCGGATTCAGATGCATCTCTAGCATGTGAACTATGCTTTACAGCGAGACAGAGATGCTTTGGCTACCTTACCATGTCATGCTAGCAAGCTAGCAAACTGAAATGATCAAAACACATCAGTGCTGAGTAGGCATACTAGGTCCCTCTGATATGGGCTTTAGAGACTTTTGAATCAGAATCAGAAATACTTTAATACTCTCCAGGAGGAAATTATTTTTGTTACAAAAATCCAGATATACAAACAATAAATATTATACAGACTAAACATATATTAGAAAAAACCTAAATTTATAGTCAAACGTTTAAACTGTTGTTTTTTGCATCCTGGCTTGGCACATCTCGGATCTCATTACCTATAATATATGCAATCCTGTCACCATGATGAATGCTGTTGAAGCTAAAACATATTGATTATTTATACTTGAGTCTATTGTTCTCAAGGTGCTGCTAAGTGAATCAAGTTTTGCTGAGTAAAAAATAAATGTGGCATGTGTATTTGGCGGTGGCGGTGAGAGGAACTTTCAGCTTTTGGCACAAGAAGTTTATGTGACTTCAAATATGTTTTCAGTGTTAAATAATTCACAGTTTGAAGTTTTTTGATAGGCACTAAAGTGTAACAGGGCCTCTATGTCCTACGTTTACCTCTTCAGCTGAATATGCCACTATTGTCTCTCCCACACCTCTACTCCGCAAGGTATATTGCCTGCCAGCACCATTTGGTGGCTGTTACACATGTTGAGTTGACTCATTAGCATATGAAGGAGGTTGGAATATAATTGCTTCTTTTTAATTGATGGAAGATAATTAATTTGGCCAAGGCGCAAGGGGAAAAAAAGAAGACGATGCACTGAGTGGATTCAAAAAGTATTTTTTCTTCTTGTGAATTGAATGTATTGTGTAATCAGCAGGTGCTTGATGAGGTTTAGTAAATTTTGCACGTTTTATTTTTTTATTTCATTGCCTTTGATGTGCTGTCCCTGAATTAGAGAACGCACTCATAAATAAAGATGAAGCTTGTCATTAATCTGCAAGTATTCTGTGATTTGACTTCATTGTCTCCTGCTGCTGCTAGAGTTATTCATTATAGCGCGGTTAACTGACACATTTATGATTCACGACCCTCACAGTGTTCTGAAGCAGTGGTGGCGAATTGGCTAGTTTCGAGTGTTCGAGTGTTCTTTTTTTAAACCTTCTAGCTTTTCCATGGGTACTTGGACCATTCATGACTGTTATTACAGTATTTGCCAGCTGAGACCCATTAACTCAACTGCATTTGAAATAAACCAGAAATATGTTAGTTATGCAAAGTTTAATGCACATGACAAATAAATGTAGGAGGTACAAAAGCACCTGTGGAATTGTTTACTGTATATTAAAAACAAGAATTGGTCTTATTGAATCACAAGTTCACATGTTTGTTTGTGCATCCAGCACTTGGCGTGCTACATTATCATTTAGCTGCTAAATGCTCCGCTATGTTCACCAGCTAGTTGCTTATTGAAATTTCTGATGCTGAGCAGGTGGTGCTCAGTAGACTTTAGATTTTTTTATAGAAACAAAAATATTGATTTGAGCAGCTTTAAGAGGACATTGGTTAACCCCTTGACATGCAGCCATTAAGCAGGTAAATTGGTTCTTGGGCTTGGGAAAAGTATGTGAGACTGAATGATCTCTATTTACTATTATAGAGCTTTCAACAGCCTGCCAAAGTCTTCATCAGTCACATCTAGACACAATTTCCAAATTTCTCATTATATAATAAAAAAAAAAAAGGTTTCAGTGATAAATGATTAACCAGGAATGAAGAATGGTCTCCAGCATGACGCACAGAGTTTATTGTCGCCATGCAGATCCCATACACTTCAAGCTGAGTTAAAGAGCTCTTAAAGCATGATGGATGGCTTTTTGTTCAGTTGAATTTTTTTTTTTTTAATGTGCCCTGCTGCGTATTTTCCTAAATTAATTACTGGATGAGGGTCTTGGGAGGATATAAGGACATCTCCTGCACATGTTACACTGTATATGCCTGTCGGTCTTGGGGGGGAAAAAACACTAAATCAGCAATGAAAACTGCAAGAGAACGCAAAACTAAATACAGCATCTAAAATAGCAAGGCATTTTGGGTATTATAGTGTTAGTATTTTAAGATTTATGATACCATCTTTTTTATCACCTCCTTTTCCTGCCTCAGCTCTTGTCTCACCATTTGTCACGTCCCACCTCTGCCATACTCTCATACCCCAGTCAAGACCAAGTATCAATCAGAGGTGAAAGGCAGAACCTGAGGCTTTCTTTTACAGGCAATAATGGAAAGTCTCAAGCTGGGCTTTGACAGTGGCATTTTCTTCTTCCTCTTCTACTGCCACCAAGTAATTGTATAGTCAGCTATGGGGACTGAATTGAAGGCGTAGTCGCAAAAGGCCATAACCATGATAACACCATTCAGAAATCAATATGACTTATTGCAACTGGAGGTGTATCTTACAGTCCTAAAGTGAACAAAGGCTAAGTGAATATAGGGTGGCCAAGTGAGACCGGTGAAGAATAAGAGAAAGATAGGAAAATGCAGTGCAAATGGATGCTCATTTTCAGGTCTATACGTGTATTATAGGGTTCTACTAGAACAGTTAAATGATGTAATGTCCAAAAAACACATTATTAGTAGTATGAGTAACCTGTATTCACCTTCTCTCTTTATGCTCAGTTTTCTTTAAGATGTAGATGTGGATGATGTAGACTGAAAAAAAAAAGTCTGCATCAAGGACATTTTTGTTTCTGTTCAATACAGGCTGATGTTTTCCCAAGCCGTCTCCCCTCAGGCTTTTTTTTCCCTTTTAATAAACTGCCCTGGACCTCCACTCAGACGGAGACACAGAGGTCAGGCAAAAGTTTCACAGGAGTGAATTAATTTCAATTTCTCTTACCTTGTAGAAATAATATTTGGCAAAACTGAGAATCGTGTAAGAAAAGAGTTCAGAGTACTTTTCTTTGACCTGCACTGGACAACTTTACTAAGCCTGAGTGGCAGCGAGTTGTCTTTGAAACAGAGTGTTGGAATTCATTACCTAAAAGTCATGTGGCCAACATTTCATTTTCTTAATGGCCGGAGAGGCAAAGGTTATGAACAAATTATTTTCATAGAAGCGTCACACACCAGCGCACTCATTTACAGCTATTACCGTAGAAGTTTCATATTTTCTTTAGCTTCAATTCATTACTTGCTGTCCGCCAGTGAAGATTCTTCCGCCAATGACCATAACACATGTCAGAATATAATGTGGGTTTATGACATAATTGGGTTTCATCTACACTGGAGAATGAGCACATTTTACTGTTGCCGCTCTTTTTTTTGTGAATTAATAAGAAGAGGCAGGTGTAGTTTGAGATAACAGTTTTTAATTTGTAGTATTTTTATTATTAAAATATTACTTTCTCCATGATTGATCATTAACGTTGCTGAATCACACAAAAACACTAATTCTTATGATAATGTCTCTCCATATCACGGACCATCTTTATTGAAGTAATCTTGCAGAAATCCCCAAATGTCAAAAGTTTTTTGATCCCAAATCACAGCATGGCTTTTAATGTGTGGTTCTTTGCGGTCTGGGTGTCTTAATGTAATATTTTGGAGAGTTTTTTGACCATTTTTAGCAATTCTCAAATGTTAAAAAATTGTAAAATAGTGTACTTAATCTGTGTTACACATTCTGTAGTATCAACCCAGAAATTGCTGCAACTTATGTGCAAGAGCATGGCCTTTATATATTTCTTCTCTTAATGTACTAAGCCCCTATAACCCTATCACAAGTCTGTTGTAATATAATGGTATGCTTTATTAAAGAGAACTTAAAGATGATTGTGATTGGTAAGAAATAGAGATAAGCCATATTGTTTTTTTTTTCCTACAGCAGAATGGTAACTGGTGCAAATGTATATAAATTAATTACATATGTGTGTATTTAGACTATAATGTGAGTTCTATTGCCATAAAAGAAAGGTCTAATCCTTTAACCAACACATGCATATATATGCTACAGTAATCTGAAGACTAACTACGTATTTATCCCTTACTGTAGACTGTACAGACATAGAACTCTGTACCTTTGCTTTATTCTGTACATTTTCCACATGTTACCATTCCAGTCAGTGCTGTAGTTCTCCACAGTGTCCACCTTTATAACTCCCATGTGTCTGTGATGCCCCCATCCCCCTGTGGTTTGGCAGGCTGTTTGTTGTGCGTTCCCCTGCCATCCTCTACCCCAACCCGGCAAGTCAACTCAACCCCGAGCTCTGATCAATCCAGCTGCAGTGTGTGTACACTGTAGTGCACACTCAGCATCCCGGTGGGTTTCCACCTGCTGGCGCCATCAAAGGAGCAGCACACAGGAGATGTGATTGCAGAGCTTACAGCAGGAGAAGAAGTGGGCGAAACAGGATAGAGAGTATCTGAGCATGAAGCATGTGCAGAGCACAGTGTTCTCAGACTGGAGTGGTTACGGGGTTACTATATATACTGTGCAAGCTGTAATTTTACTGAAATGTGTGGAGAGCCGTCAAACATGTTTTGACTTGCATAAAAAAGATTTGGTTGTGAAGATAAGAAATGCACAGATGTTGGGAAAGTTATCTCCCTACACCTGTATCCCTGCATATCCTAAGGTCAGCTTTCTGTTTGGGTGGTATTGTTTGCTCCCATAAAACAGTGACAGGTTATTGGCAACATTTTTCTGGATGCCTCTTTTTTTTTGGCTCAGCCTGGCAGATCTAAGCCCCATGAACAAACAACAGAGAAAGAGCTCCAGGAATTAGTTTGACTCTGCCAGCTTTCCGCAAGGTGAGATGACTTTGATCAGTGTCCCTCTGGTTGATGAGGTGGCACTTTCTGGGCAGAAATGCTGTTTAAAGCAAACAAAGGACCATCTCCCTTGGCATTTTGTCACAAGATTTAGGACACAAGGCTAACAAAGATGGACTAAATGATTCAATGCATTTTTAGTGCTAAGTGTCTGAACTCTTAGAGTTGTAGAGATGAACAAATCCGGATCAGGAATGGGAGACTGTTATTGCAATTCTGCAAATGGCATGCATGTTGCATTCATGTTTAGTGTTTCTAAGGCAATGATTGAGAGGAATGGTATCATTGATTTAAAGGGTCATGTCTAGAAGGTAAACTTTTTACAGGTTTTTACATTTTCTACCTACCTCAACCTAACCATCTATCCTTAACCATTCGTGGCAAATGCTGTATCTGAACCCCCTTAACCATTTGAGCTCAATGCCTAACCTTATCCATCTATCCTTAACAATCTTGTGAGTCTTTTGCAAATCTTGGGTTACCATCTACGACAAGACCACATTGGAGTTCCATGTAAGCAGTCTACGCTATAACTTAAATACATGATACATTTATGCCACCCAGTATCCCTCTAAATTCTGTTCACAGAGAGCCATTCTGCAGTGCATGA
The DNA here is from genome assembly GCF_963691815.1 of Echiichthys vipera. Taxonomy (NCBI): domain Eukaryota; kingdom Metazoa; phylum Chordata; class Actinopteri; order Perciformes; family Trachinidae; genus Echiichthys; species Echiichthys vipera. The sequence goes on along the minus strand of NC_139848.1, from coordinate 8,228,114 downwards.
TTTACAGCCAATGGCCGTGTAGAAAGCAGTGTGCCCTCCATGTGATGAAGCAGAAGGTAAAGTACAGCACATACTGAGTGTATTGTGCCATAGAGAATGAAGCAGCAGTCAGGGTACAGTAGCTGGGGAATGAATAGGGTATAAAAATGATTGCTTTTACGGAGTAAGTAGAAGAGTTGCATAATCTAATGAGCAGTAATGCGCATCAAGACGACACCTGTGTGTGTCTGTACAGTTCAAAACAATGGCCGCAGGTGTTTTGAGGTATATATTCCACGTGTTTCTTGCCTTTAAAGGTGTGGAGGATGAGGTGGTGAATGTTACAGAACCATACATTAACCACACTGCACATGCCATGTCCTGAAATATAACGAATCTTGGCAATGAACATTTAAGCCGAACCACTTGGGCATTATTTGGTGCAGTCAATCTGGGTTCTCCGATTTATTGAGGCATTTTTCATCAAGTGTGATTAGCTATTCAAAAGTTATAGAACAAACTATTTGACTGACTGAGAAAATGATTAATCATCACACTCACCTGTCTATTTGTACTCCATGTGTGCCAACTCTTCTGCCAATGGTGCTCACGGAAGCACAAAATTGCAACAGAATTGGCAGTTGCTCTCATTGTTCATGTCATCACGACACATTTGCTTGTGCAAGTCTGTGAATGTGTAATGAGGGAGGGTATAGAAAATCTGAACCCAGAGCGAATATTTACCGAAACCTCTTTGCCTAAGAGACAAAGTTTTCACGGAGAAGTTGAAGCCAGGCAACAGATGTGATGCCGGTGTGAGCAGATGGTGGAAAATGCAAAAAGGTCAGGTGGTCTGATGCCTGGGCTGCTATTTTTTAAGAAGGCAGACAAGATCCCAAACAATAATCCCCCTGTATGAATGCGGGATCAAGAGCTTACAGGCCCTAATTACAAGCAATAGGCAGCTATTTTACATATTCCTTGTTATTTGACAGGTTTAATGATGCTTTTGATAAATATTGCTTTCTCAGACAGCTGAAACTGAACTACAGAAAAGAAACGTCTGTCATCTCACCCCTGCACCACATCTCTCTTTTTTACACAGAGTGCAAAAGTGTCAATATATTTTCTCAACATCATCTTATTCCTCCTAGAAATGATTCCCACTCAAAGAAGTTAAGTGTGTAGTGTTTTTCCAGCTGATTTAGAATCCCTAAACGGACCACGGTTCACCTTTGCAGCGGGCTGCTGTCATACATCATGTCAAATATCTATCAATTAGCAAACTGTGCTTACAAATGCTCCTCTGACACACCGTACATCTGGGAATGCTAATTAAGATGACGCGTTACATAATTAATGCCTTCGCTCTGCTAATTAGCTCCCACTTAGTGCCTTCGCTTTGGAGATGTGAAAACCAGTGCTAAACTAGTGTTAATGTAATTCCACATTGCAGTGGTGGTGCGAGTTTTTCAAAGTAAGAGATGTGAAAAACCAAACTTCATTATTGTTTTAGGATTTCTAGGAAACACATACATCCGTATTGTCATTTTTTTTTTTTCTTTAAAGGGGACATTTTATTCTTACTTACATTATTGTCATCTTCATACTTGTATTTGGGGTTTCTACTACTTAAATGTTTAAGCACATCACTTTTCTCATCCTGTCTGTCTGAATATACCTGTATTCACCCACTGTCTGAAACTCTCCATTTTAGTGCCTATGTCTTTAAGAACACCACCTGAAAAAAGCCCAGTCTGCTCTGATTGGTCAATGTTTCTAGGTCTTCTGTATTTGCACATTTGGTTTCTCTGCACCATAATTGCAGTGGGGAATGACTGTAACGGCACTGTAGCAGCACTTTCTACCTATATTTTGTGTAGTTATGACATCACAACCGTACAGAAGTCCTGACGGCTCGTTAAAAGGCACAGTTTCTGAATACAGGCTGTGTGCTTTGATACTTTTAAAGTATTTATATAGCACCTCCACCTGCTTTATTATATAAAAAAAACTTACTTTTTTAGAATATGTGACCTTTAATTCCTGTGTTCGTACTACTGTTTGTAATGTTGCTTTTGAGTGATTTAGGATCGATGCACAAGTACGTGCATCTCTAGCCTGGAAGGTATTCTCTCTCTCTTATCCTAACACCCCTATCGCTGACAGTTTGTAGAAATGTCCCATCAAGGACACTTCAGCCACGTGTCAATCCACTGATTTCGCCAGAGAGATAAGAAGGTGGTAAGGGGCGGTGGATTGGACTCCTGCATAATTTATAGTGAGCAAAAATCAATTTTGTGGCATAAATTACTCTGATGTTAATTAGTTGCAGATTGGTCTTTTACAAAAGGTGCATTCTAAATCACTTCAGGGAGAAACTCGCTGCGCCGAGACGAGACTGAAATGTTCAGCTGGTGATAATTACACATGATGTTATGATGGAAAATTAGGCTTGTTTCCCTATTCGGAACGTGACAAAAAATGTTTTCAGTGGACGAAACAATATTCCCTTTGAATGGAAGGAAAAGAAAAAAGATAAGTAATTTTCAGTCCCTCTACTGGTAAAGCGGGGGAACTTATGGAGGAAAATGAAAGCTTGTGTTAGTGAAGTCAAATAAATCCTCTCGCTGCCTACTCCCCCTATCCTCGCTCTGTCACACACCCTTAAAACTGCACACACACACAGAGACACGCCACCACACAAACCACCCTCGGTCAGGGAGATTGCTTACCAGCGCTTAGTTCAGTGGCGATGCCCAGTTGGACCTTGATGTAATGGAAATTGATTGCACTGCTTCCAGGCGACGCTGTCATGACAAGTTATTTTAATGGCACTAAAGCGGGCTTATGTTGAAGTTTAAAGGAGGGGGGGTGGCAGTACAGTGACTCCGGGCGTATTTACAGCATTGCAAGGCTTTTTATTTATTTATGAGATTGCACAATGTTACTAAAAAAATAAATAAAAAAAAGGCTGCGAGTTTACAGTGAGAGATTGAGAAGAAAATGATAGGGGTGCATGGGTGACAGACAGTTTGGCTTGAGAGTTACCACCTCAGAAATGGATGTAGTGCCTGGAGTGGGCCACAAAAGTTATAATTAAAGAATGATTTGTGCTGTTGAAAGTACATTTAGGTGTCAGCTCTATGATGGCACAGTATAGCACATACAAGCTGTATACTGTATGTGCCCATTAATCCCAGCAGTAACCTGCCAAGCAAGGAAGGGTGGACATTTTCTTCCAAGATGAAATCTGTTATTTATTGGCTTCACACAGGTAATGGCTGCAACACAAGAGCTGTGACGGACGGAACTTTCCAGGTTCTCTTTGTGCCTGCGGATATTCTTTCCTTCCCCATCTAGACTTAGAGAAATCTAACAAAAATAAAGACAGAAGCTTTATCCTTCTGCCATTTCTTCAATGATGTGTGGTCGTTTCCTGTCAACAAGTTGCTTTCGGTGACTCCTGGCGGAGTTGGTGTCGGGCTTGCTGGCGTGTGCATTAGTATTATTGGAGGAGACTTGGCTGTTCTTTGCCATTGGCAAACTTCTACAGAGGCTGTTTACTCTCACTCTGCCGTCCTGTTTCCTCTTCTGTTTATTCCTTATCACTTTGCTCAGTTGCTATAATAAACAACCATACTTATATTATACGTAAAAGGCATACAGGACTCAGCGATGAGTACTTAAGGGCCTCATAACACAATCAGTTCCTAATTTATATAAAAGTTTAATGGCATTTCAGATTGCAATATCTCTGTAATAAATTACGACGGCTCATGCATGAGCACTTCAAGTAATGTGTGTGTCCCTCTTGTTTTGTCCGCTGGCCAATTAAGGCTCACTGTGTGACATTCTCGCCAAATCAAAAGGTCCCAGCACTTGACAGCGAAAGAAGCCAATTAAAAACCCTGCGCCTGGGCTGAACCAGCCTTCACCGCCCACCATGAGTGATCATTACCACATATGTGGGTTGGCCGGAATCCACTTGCGACGTATTGATTGCGATGGTGAAAACTGATCTGGCGCTTTGGCCCAAAGGAAGTGAGGCTGTCATGCTTAGCAGTGATGAAGGTATCAACTCTGGTTTCGAGCAAAGTCTCACACGTGCACTTGCGCGCCCACCGTCCCCATTGCCCATACCGGTGTCACTGTCCACAGTGCGCAGCAGTGAGCCTCCTCACACAGGTCAGCAGAGCCAAGACCTCACTCTCACACTGCTCGATCATCTGAACAAGTCCGGAAATTAACTTTGATGTGGAATGTCTGTGGGCGAGCCGCTCAGGTCCCACGAGGGGGAAGAGGTGGCTGGTCAGCTGGGTCTGTGGGCGAAATGTGATCGCCACATGCAGAGATACGAAAGAGAGCATGAGAGAGGAGGAGTGTGTATGAGCGAGAGATAGAGAGAGAAGCCACCCCCACATACTCAATGAGGAGTCACTCGTCTACTTCAAATATGCTTAATTCACGTTCAACTCACACAGAGCTGTGGGCTCATAGAGCTAGATTTAATACATCTCAGCTCTCTCTGTGACAGATCTGGAGCACGGCTAAATTCTGTTGTATTTTCAATGAATACTCTCTTACATTAGTGCAAGGGCAGACCTATCATTAGCACCAAGTTCCCCCTTCTGTTGCATTAGAAGGTACTTTTGGCTTTGTGTTTCTTCCTCTTGTGTTGTCTATCTAAATGACTACTGACATCATCACCTCATCAGCTTTGTCCCCTATAACAGTTAATGAGCCAGATCTTAAATACATCAGGTTATGTTGCTCCATGTCTACAAAGAGACAGTTGTTTGCGAACACATTCACCAAAAAGACTTTTTAAAGTGATTTCTATGGCAGATGTTATTTTAATAGCATGTTCTGCTGTCCCAAAGTGGTCAAAGAAAAAAGTAATGCAGCTTGAAGGTCTGATTTAGGCTTTAAAATGACCAGGCAAGTCATTTTATGTTTTTAGTATTATTAGAAACTGTCCCCAAAGAGATGTCAACCAAGTAGTATAGCTATAGCTGAGTGAAGTTCTCATAACAGAAAAAAAGGTTATCAAAAAGGAAAAATGTCAACAACAAAAATAGTAATATAATTTAAGACCATCTCAAAATAATAAAAAACTAAATACGCCATAAGAATAAAGGTATAATGATGTGAGAATTTGTTGACAATTTAAAAGGTTATTCTGCAATAAATTAAATAATTAAATACATCTATTTTTTTTTCCTTTTCATAATGGTAAAGGAAATAGCTTTTAATTAAGAGCAAAAATCTATTTTCTTTTGTTCCCCAATGCAGTGTTCTGTGCTAATATACCTGCAGGCGTTTCTGCACATTTCTACAGGAAAATATGCGCAGTACAGTATGTACAGTACGGGCACTGTTACATTTCTGCAAATGCTCCAGAAGTTTATGGTTTTATTTATCTTTTACCTACTACATGGCATTAATTATTTTGTTTGTAACAGGTGCTTCAGTGCGACCGTTTGCAATAAAACTCAATCGCAGGGCCATAAGGCCATCTTTTAATGGGCAACTGTTTCTCTGCAGCCAAAAGATTGGGCAAAAGGCATCTCAATGGACTGATATATACAATCAAAGACTCATCAGTCATCCACCTACATTACAACCGTCAGTCTGCATGCATGTGGAACTACTCTGATCAGACTGACACACTCGTCTCTGATACTGTTCTCATGATTAAAGCTTTTTATTGCAATCGCTGACACTACAGCACTTCTCTGTTCCTTTTTTTAAAACCACTCTCTGCTAAGACTTTCTAAATCAAACATAAAGAGCGACCTTTAGTTTGACCTTCATAAAGCGAAACACTAATTTTATATTTTACTGCATGATTGCGTTATGTCTGTAAGTTCTACGGAGACATATTATCCTCCTTTAATACTAGCTTAAACTGAGACCAGATCATCATTTTACTGAGAGAAACTTGTATTTTCCCATGAGGACCAAGGTCTGTGATGAACTAAAGGGAACAGAGAGTGGAATAAATGCAGGGTGCAAAACAATTCTCCATCCACTGTTATGACTGCATGTCTTGGTAGAATAACAATGTGGAATTGACAACAAGGCCGAGCAGAAAAGCCTTGCTTCTGACGAGTTGTGCTCGGTTTTTGCTTAGTTTTCCAGAGGCTTGAATTTTGCATAAATGTCTCTCCCCTCTTCCTTTCAAAGATATATAGCATATCTTCCCTGAATGACTAGTGGATTTAAAAGTTGAAATCAAAAAAGTTGCACAGCTTCCACCTGGATCATTCTAGTTCATGGAAAGCCATCTTAGATTACTGTGTTTTCATGTATTTGTGACACATCTTTAAGCCTTAAAACCCTTTTCTTTACAACACCAGTCGGAAACAAGGAAAGGGGTGTTGAGGTAATAAAACACATGTAAATCCAGCATCTCTCAGCTGAGCATCAGTACAGTTATGGCTCTGCAGCTCCCTTGGGCTCAACATATTCAGGGGGTTAAGTACAAACCAGCGATATAGGGCAACACAGTGGCAAAGCTACCCCGGCTGGCACCCCGGCACCAACCGCTGACCTGTTTAAACAGCTGGAACGTTTGGCACTGCCTGCCTCCGGAGATTTGCAGGGCCACTGGCAAAGGGGTTGAGAGGAAGGAAGAAGGGGGGTGGGGGAGGGGAGAAGGAAGGGGAATGGGAGGCGTGGTGGCGGAGCTGGTAGGAGGGATTCATAGCTCAGCAATAGGGGGCCACTGTGCAGAAATGGCACCAAGCAGGAATTAAACAGGCCTCTGGCAACAAGCTGAGGGGGAGGTTGGAATAGAGTTCAAGTCAAATAGACACAGTTTGTAATAGAGGGCTGGCTAGTTCAGGGGGGTCACTTTGGCTTTTTGAGTGCAATGAATGGGTGACCAGGATTAATAATAAATAAATTGCAGAGAAGCCTTGATGCCAACTGTTACCATTAGGAAAATAAAAGTCTCTATGTTTTGGATGGGTCCTGGCGATGTGTTACGGGTGTGGGAGGTTACTGACTCGCATAAGGGAGCACTTTGCAGCTCTCAGCAGGGGTTTAACCAAGACTAAGCAGTCACTTGAGGAAGGTTGAAAGGGACAAGTGGGCTGGAGTGACAATAACTATGCCAGTTCTAGACCCAATGATGATATGCATCATTTCTTCAAAAAGAAAAAAAAGGGACAGTCAAAAATCAGCCAAAACAGATCCAAGGATAATTAGAGGTGATCCAAAAATGGAGGACCTGAAAAAACCCAAGCAGAGAGGGATAACTGGCAGCAGTATGATGTGCCACCAATTAATAAGCGACCGCAGTAAAAGAAAGTCATTTTTCTACTTGTGTATTACAAATATTGACATTACACTTTACCCAGACTCGATAAGACTGAATGATATTTTTGCCCTGATTCCAATCTTGAACCCAAATTATCTCGACATTACCCCGCAGAGCTGCATGAGAAGACAAGTGTTAGAATGAATCAGACCAGTCATCAACAGAGTTTAGTGCACAGCTTTTTAATCTCAAGTGAAATCTATATGTGAACACAGCGCGTTAATAATGTTTCCATGATGTCAATTGGGGAAAAAAGCATCGGACAATAAAGGAGGATGATTTACACAGACTGCAATAATATAATATAATAATATATAATAATAATAATAATGTGTAACTGAAGAGATGACGATATTCGGAACTTCGACAAAATCATCTGACAAATTCCAGGAACGGCAAGACATTCAGTTTTTTATAACCACATTACTAACCGGCTCAGTCCTCCCTCCTGAACGCTCTCGCCAGGTTCCAGGTTCTAGGATTATATAAGGCTCGAGTAGGTAAACTTGCTGTTATCTCAGGGTCATAGCCACTCCTCGTGATGTCACTTGATCACAATCAATGGCCTGCTGGCACATTTAGGGCCTGCTATGATGAAGCAGCCCGAATGCCAGTGGCAGCCCAGGTTCACATGTTGGTCCTTGGCCCGAGGGCTGTATGGAAGGTCAGACGCGTGTGTTTGCGATAAGAAAGGTTGAATTAAAGCGAGGCTGAGAGACCGATGGTGCTACTGTATCTCCTCAACTATCGCTATCATGAGTGATAGTATGAGGAAGTGATTCAGTCAAATGTATTTTTCATTACGCATCAGAATGGTAGGATATTATCATATGTTGGTGTCTTATTTATAATTCTTACACTGTAGTTGTCACTATACAATAGTTGGGGGAGATGATGTCATGCCACCTCTGAGATGCAAGCCGTCTCACTGTTCACTTGGCCATTTGTTTTGCTTATGTAACATCCATTTGAGAGCTTTTTATTATTAAAGATGATCATATCGTTGTTTATGGAAGTGCTTAAGCTCACTGGTTTAATCACATATCTTTTCCAGAGGTATGTCTGAGGCAGCTCTGATGAATAATGCAGAGTTTACGCCTTTACTCAATACACATACCAAAGGATGTTGGAGTGTTGAGCCGAGTTCCAAAACAATTGGCTAAAATTGTTCCAGGCACCAGCAAGCGGACCTCGCAGTGGTTAAAGTCAAATGCCAATATTTGATCAACCCAGTTTGTTTGACTGTAACGTTTGGACGGAAACATGTTTGGTTATATTTGCTCAAAGTGGACTGTGGAGAAACAGACTGCTACAGAGAGTATTATATTACAGAGGTACACAGGTACAGTAATGCATGTCTGAACCTAGTAGGCAGTGCATCACATTGAGCATGTCCTGAAGCGTTAGTATGGATTTTTCATACAGTTGTGCAGAGAGGGATGCTTAAAAGGGTTGAATAGGATCGGAATCGATTTTACTTTTTGCATTGCACAGTATCGTGTAAATGTTGAACAATAATTGGGTTTGTCGAAGGCCGACAGCCGACATTGATCTTTCTCATCTGGCGACATGTTTTTCATCTACTAATGATGACAAGCCAATTACCTATCATAATATGAATCTGGTATTGGGTCAGCAGGGTTGGATAGTGATATTCCAGAGGGGTAGAGGAAACAATACCACCCCAATTCTGTCTCCTTAATGACATATGTTTTGATATTACCACCAAGAAGAATTAACATTAACTGAGACTCAAAGTGATGGATTTTTTTTAACATTCTTTTTTTGGAAGTTTTTCAAGCCTTTATTATATATAAGAGACTGTGAATGGGGTGAGAGAGAGAGAGGAGGTGTCATGAACGGTATGGGGATATAACACAAAGAGACTGAACCCAAATGCAGACACGGACACTGGATAAAAGTACAAACAACGACAAACGACAACGACAAACAAAAACGTTAAACACTACAGGGTAACAGGAATACTAAGGACGAGACAGTCGAGGAAAACAGGAACGAGGAAACGACGGACGATCAGGGAACAGGACGAGGAAACAGGAACACGGGATACTACGGAGAAATACTACCAGAAAAACGAATAACGGGAGCCAATCCGGGGGAAACAGTTTACCAAGGGAAGGATAACAACGGTCCGGCGCTGCATGCCTGTCAGCTCAGGGTTTAAGTACTCCATCAGGTGATTAGTGTAACAGGCTGCAGCTGGGGGCAACACACCTACCGGACCTGGATGACAAAAAACAAGAGGGAGACACATGCAGGGAAAGACAGACAGAGGGAGACAAAACTCACACAAAAAGGAGAGAGGAGGGTACTGACCGACTCTTGTTAGGAGGAGACATGCAGCGAAGGAACGCAGGTCGGGATCAAACCCACGGCCGCTGCCCTCGAGGACCTTCAGCACCTCTACATGGGGCGACTGCTCTAACCACTCAACCACCGGCTGCCCGCGAGGAATGTTTTCCATTAAGTCTTGGGTATACATGTTATTATTGGCAATGATAACCTTGCATTTACAAAATAATTGATAATCATTTTACGGCCAAAGTTGGACGTTGATGTTGCAATTTTGCTCATCATAGACCAAATGTTTGATTAAGTACCACCATAATTGATACAGATGATAGCCACAATCAAGAAAACAAAAGAAAAGTTACATTAAACCAGAACTATCCTTTTACTTTTTTATTTCATGCAGGCAGTTGAGTGGTTTTCCCAGTTTTTAACAGATATTAGAGGAGCTACATTCAGAAATATCTTCCATATTTGCTTCAACATTCAGCTGCCATGGTTGCAGCTTATCCCACACAATACAGCATACTGTTGATTTATTTTCATTTTTCCTGCAGATGCTGTTCGTCCACATTTGACTGTTTATCGCGATGAGTTTGATGACTTGAAATTAAAATGATTTTCATCAATTTTGCTTTTAAAGCTCATACAATAGGGTGTCTGCCAGCCAAGCTGACACCCTGTTAATTGGCAGTCAGGTTGATATAAGTGGCTCCTGTAAGTGCCGACAGATGCTTAGCACTCACATAATGTTATTTACCAACCCTCTTGTATATGCACAGTATCAGTTAAAAAAATATACGTACAGGCAGTGCAAGTACCGTACTATAAACTGTATTATATATAATGTGAAGAGGGAGAGATTTGCTAAAGGAACACATATGACAGGCTTAATGATAACAATTTACACAGTAGTCTTTGATAAATCACCTTGCTGGCCTAATCTAATTTGTGGTTCACATAACAATAGCATGTACTCTCTGCCCCATAACTAATTTAGCATGTGCAGAAATAGATACATTCTTGTAGCCAATTAATTATTCTCTCATCTGTTTTCTGGTACAGTAACAAGTGTCTTATAGTGTCTTGTTTTATAAATCTTTTTTTATACCATAAATTGTTACCAGTATTGCACGGAAGAGCAAGTAAATAATATAGTAAGATATTTGCATTAACAGGATATTGCACAGGACATAAATATGTAAACCTTATGACACAGCAATAGCATCAGTGGCAACAGCATCAAAGTACCATGCAGAACAAGTATTTGGTGCAGCTCTTGTTGTTGAGTCACAAAATAAATTATGTTGTGATTTATAACAGCGTGATAAACTCTCATCATCCACCGTAACTTTGATAGGGCTGTTAATGAATGGAAGAATGGAGGTGGAAGTTATCGACCAGCATTTATCTATTTGGAAAACAGATTATTATGTTTCCAACTGGTCGTAACACAGACGGTTAGTTTAAAAACCGAAGTCTGCCGCGCTTGTATCTGTAATCAAACTTTGAATGTGCGATTACACAGATAACAAGTTTACTGCAGCACCGTTCCTCCAAATAATCTCTATTAGAGGGTTACAGGGATCCTCATTATTGTCTGTTTAATGTGGACGTCCTGCAGCACAGGGTAAATAAACAAGTAATCCTCACTAAAATATGAGGTCTGCAAGATTTAGGATCTGCTAAGCTAAACAGTGATATTCCAATGTGTCCTTGGGAAGCATGCTGCAGCACTAAAAAAAAATGTCATTTTTTTAAGTTTGAGGAAGCAACTTGTAAAATCTTAATTAAAAGATTGTATCAGACGTGGCTTTGCTTATGGAAAATAGGGAAATAATGGACTTAAAAGACATGTTTTTACAGACTGAGCGCAGAAATAATTCACTATGCTGGGAGAGCTGGAATGAGGGAGGACTTATTTGCCGCAGGGAGAGAATTGGCATTTTTAATATCCACAGCAATGAAATCTCAATATAGCAACTGTGAAGCGGCAAGGAGTGTCATTTGGCATAAGAGCCTTCATTTTCTATATTTCCCTCTGCTGTTTGTCTCTTTTTAGACCTCATTATGGCAAAAACAAAGTGTAATTAAGGCAATCATGATTAATTACAGCACACAGCCTTGGTTTACACATCTGCCTAATTGCAACTTTCTTTCAGTTTATTTCAAATGTTCAAGCTAGCAGAACTTCTCTCTCTCTCTCTCTCTCTCTCTCTTCTGTCTCTGTCCCTGGTGTGTTCCTGGCCAAGTCATTTTTTTGTTGTTACTTCAACTTTTTCTCTGACATTTTTTCGTACAAATTTCAGCTAAACAGCCCTTTGCTCAAACCCTCCCACACATGTTACTCCCACCTTCCCCTCAACAGCAGCCAAGTCCACATATAGAACTTGAGATGGCCATTTTAGAGGATAGCATGGGCAAAGCAGGAAGTGTAGCACTGCCAAAGGCAACCAGCCAAGCTGATTCCCACAGCGATATATACATAGTAATACCTCTATTGATTGCTCTGAACAAATTTATTGAGGGGAACCAGAAAGCAGGCTTGAGGGCGAAAAGGGGGGATTTATGACAGCCAGCACTCAAGATTAATTCACTTTTTAATTACAGGGAAGTACATAGGTATTGCCTGCCGAGTAGTTAAATTTAAAGCTAAGACAAATGGCAAGCAATGCTTGCTGAGAACGCAGTATATGGAAGAAAGTATATGAATCAATAGTGCATTTTTCCTCAGCTCTGCCTCATAGAAACTGCCGCCGTCTGTTTTGGGTTCTCGGGCATATTCACGCTCAGTGGAAATAGGAGAGGGATCTGTTTTCTGTGTGTGGTTTAACTCCATTATTTCTTTCTTTGCCTTAAATAAACTCGTTCTACAAACTGCCATGCCGACTATTCTTTACACCAGCCCCTTCATAAGTTTTCTGTCACATCATTTCCATTCTGTCTTTTTTTGAATTCACTTCGATTTCTGTTGTTTTCATGCTGCAGGAGTACAATTCCCCTGCAGAGGAGGAAAGCTTTCCCCGAATGTTAATGTGTTTTGTAGACAGAAACTTGCACATTAACACAGTTTAGTGCTTCTGAGCATGGGATGACGATCTCTTGAGTCTGTATTCACACCAGAGGCCCTCTAAAGACGAGCTATTAGGGTTTTTAAACAACACGATAGGGACGATGGGCAGAGGCACCATAATAATACTTCAGTGCCCTGGGGCTAGGGACGTTTTGGAGGTCCTTTGCCATTCATTGAGAAGCCCTCGTCAATGGACAGTGAACAATAGTGAATGGAGTGCCCTCCATATCACTAAAAAGAATATGAAATTCATTAATATAAGAGAATGCATCAACAATAAGTCAAGACAAAGCTAGGTAGGTAAATAGGCCTTTTGCACAGCGTCAATACAAGAAGTGAATCGGTCTTTTCAATTAAAAACCTGCACACATCATGAGCAAAGAACTGGTTTAAATAGGCCTGAATCGTCTTCCATATTTTAGATGGTTAAAAAATAGAGTCTATATCAGTGTAGGTTGGAGTAATAGATGCGTGAGAGAGTAGACTAAAACGTCCCCTGAGCTGCACGCTGTCATATTCCTGCTTGTTAGATGTGTAGCGCTGTCCATGGTGCTGATCATGCAGCTGTCACAATTCTGCTGTTTTAGTGACTTTGTTTTGCAGTAATATTTGACTAAGGCCTCAGACTGTTTGTGTAGGAATGGTGAGGTTTAATAGCAGGCTGATACTACAATACGTGAACATACTTTGCCATATTATAAATAATAGGCTGCACTATTGTTTGATGATAGTCTTTTTGCATAAATAATAATGAACTATTAAATATAAATCTGTTGTTGCGTTAAAGGGGCACTGTGTCGCGCTTTAAGTGATTCATCACCTCAAATTAACATCTGCATTCATAAATAAGTCCTCATTGGTTTACAATTACCTCTACCAACAATCCAATCATTTCTTATCTGTATTTACATAGGACGGGTAAGTCCCTTGGAAGGTTCTGTGTACTTCTGGTCTATAAAAAACTAAGAATGACCAAGAGGGACATAAAGCACTGAGTGTGCGTTTTCGTTCAGAGCCAGCGTGACTGGGGAAGACTGGAGAAGGAGCTCAGTGAGACACGCTGCCCCAGCAAATTTAGCTGGCACTGCACTTTTGTTTATAATGCAAGATCATACTTATGCTACCAATACACACTTGGAAAGGGAAGGGTGAGGGGAGGGGTATTTAGTTGGTTGTAATCTCTAACACACCACTAGATGACATTAAATCCTACACGTGGCTTTTTTAAAAAAGTCTAAAGAAAATGACCACCCCAATTGCTTTCCTCTGGCTGTCAAACTCCTGGTCTCCCTTTCAGGAGAGCAAGTGATGGAGGGAGCTGATATCAGACCTGTGCCGAGCACTGTGGACTAATCCTGGGCTTGGTCTAACTTGCACGGTCGGCCCAGCTCCAGTCTCGCTCACCCTACACTTGCAGGGATGCAAAGGCATCCACTTGTCCCTGTAGCTCTGCCATGGGCGCATTGAGCGTTATCCTAGTGGCCGTAGAGCTGAATATAGCCAGTTTCACCGAAGGAAGGAAAACACTTCAAAACACATTATAGCTATGCATGGGAATCCTATGCGACTTTCCTGGCTCAATATTATTCATTGTGATTGGTTCAGATGTATAAGATTAGAATTTTAAGTAGGCCCCTGTCTCTTGATGCCCCCGGTAGAGGACTCAAGCCGCAGTACGATTGAGCATTAAGGGTGCCATTGATAATGTGATCATAATCCTGTTTACCGCTTTAAGGTAAAATTGTTCTTTCAGTGTGTTGTGTGCGTAATTTAATCTGCGGCATTTACTTAAACTTCAATCAACAGGAACCTATATATTTCATGTGGGATTTCATCTAAAGAACATAATTCTTTCATTCATCCAGAATGTTTGGTAACCTGCATGTAGAGTTCAGCCCCTCACCTGCAGCCTTGTCGTCATTCACGAAGGCCAGATGGCATTAAAGCCTCAGTCAAAAGTCACATCATGTTCTGACGTCCAATGCTGTAAAAGACGGCACTCAACAAGGTGTCATGTAATCATATGTGATTTATGACCCCAGCAAGGACCCGTGTCAAACTGGCATCTCTTTTTTCAATGGTGGTGTGTTGCAGAGACATGTTTGGAAGAAGAGCATGCATCTGTTGCTATGCAACAAGTCATGCACAACCTC